>NC_056525.1:21602213-21647184 GCF_019175285.1 Sceloporus undulatus | reverse complement strand
AATATTTTCAACCTATGTATTCTTGAACCGGTGGATAAAGAATCCGTGCACATGGAGAGCTAACTGTAATAGCCTACTGGCAGTTTTACCTTCCTGCTCTTATTCATCTGGTTTTAATCCATAACCACTGCCATTCAGGTGGTTTTAGATCTTCCCCTTGTAGATCCCTCCACTGGTTATCAGTGCAGGTCATTAGAAGCTTTTGGTCCTGGTATTTAAGGCCCTGCACTTTTACTTCCCCCCAGTACCTGGCAGCTTGGCTAACCTATAATGTACCATTTAGAAATTTAAGATCTACTGGCAAAGGATTATTGGCAGTTCCACCATTGTATACAGCTCTGTCAAGGCTATGAGCCTTTCAGGATCTGGCTCTGTATTTGTGGAATAATCTTCTTTTGTACCTCCAGCTGGAGGAAATTCTTCCCCATTTTTGTAAAGGGTTGAAGACCTTGCTCCTTGAATCACCAGATTAAACTGCTCAGTGTGGTGGGGTGATGAGGATTTTATCTCTAGCATATTATAATGTTGTGTTTTATTGTTTTGTTCTTGATTATAATAATAATAATAATAATTGATTATGTATGTCTGATGTTCCACCCTTTGGTGAACAGAGTGTTATAAATAAATATTTTGTTGCTGCTGCTGTTGTTGAAATAATAATAATAATGTTGTTGTTGTTGTTGTTGTTATCTAAGTGTACATAAAGCTATGTAATGTTGACCATGATGGAGAATTCAGCACTGTTTCTCTTCAGCATGAACACAAACAGCTTTTATTCTTCTCCTAATGTATGAAAACAAACAATTTTCTGCAGGGAAAGAAGTGCCTTTCTTTTGTGCTAAAATGTGCTTGCTGCTCTTTCAAGCATTCTCCCAAGACAGAGCAGAACAAAATCAGTGTAGGCAACAAGTCTCTTTTAAGGGCATTGTCTCCCATACCCACAATCTTACTGCACTACTGTGAGCAGACGTTGGAAAGGATATGGGAAAATAAAATTTCTTTGAATGAAAATTGCATTAAGTTATTTCATTAAAGACTTCTGATTTAACTCATTTCTTCAGCAGTAATAAGTTCATTCGGTATTGATACTCAAAACTAGCACAGCCTGATATTTTTATTATTATTTAGCATTTAGAGGGGGATTCTCTTCATATGTTAACCTTTCTGTTATGTTCAGGACATTTTCTTTTTCTTTTTAAATGGGTAACAGGTTCCTTCCAGTGAAATGTCAAAAAGATGGCTGATTGCTTGAAGGCCTAACAAAATGCAGCTGGTGAAACCGGATGTAATGAACCAGATGTAATTCTGTGAACTGGACGTGTTTTCAGTTGTGCAAGTCTTGAACTGTGTGACTGAAATTGAGATGAAGGTCATCTGGCTCAACTCTGAAACAAGATTGTGCACACACAAAACATCATTAACCCACTGACACATTAAAATATCATCTGCATTATAATGCATTATGTCATTTCTACAGTTCCTGGACAAACACATCTCTTTTTTTCTACCCCTTTTTTTCTCCTAGATTTCCTTATCTGTTATTCCCTTGATCTTTTTCTTTTCCACTCCTTCCCCTGGACCAGCCTTTGCCAACCTAGGATCCTCACTGTCACAGGTGCATGAAGAGTGGGCATTCAGCCAAAGAGCCAAACAAGGACTCCAGGATCCAACAACAGTCCTACAACATAACCTGTCACTAGAGTTGGCAGGACTCAGGGCTTGCCTCCTCTTCTTTGGTCTAGAGGGTGAAGGGGAAGTGCTATCTTGCAAGGTGTGTGTGTGTGTTCTTTGTTTGTTGGAGTTGGTGTTTTTTATTTAACACACTCTGTACAAGTTTGGCTGATGTGGCATGCTTAAAGACATCAACTTCTATGATGTCACAAAGAGTCACTCCTAGGTTTCAAATTTTGGACCTGAAATCTCAGGGCCAAGCATAATCTTGACTTGGCAATCCTACCTACCACCACCTCTTTTGTCCACTTCATCCTGGTCCAGAAGACTCAGATCTTACAGGATGTCCCTAAGAATCAAAGGAAACAAGAAGCATACCTTCAGGCTCAGAATCTCAAGCCAGAAACCTCTGAACAGCTGTAACAACCAAGGGCAAAGGTGCTGAATTTAATATCAAAGCAATTTAGAATGAAGCTCACACAATGCTATAAGAAAGTCAATTTATTTACAAGTGAAAGGGGGAATAGGACTAAAATGTACATAAAGCCACAGCAATGTTTGGGAAAAGTGCAACCAGCAAAAGTAATAAAGCTTAACTAATCCCAACTATAGTTATATGTCATAGTATGGGCCTCGCTGGAGTAGAAGATCAGATACCAAAAGGCAGTAAGACAGAATTTCAAGACTAAAGCACGAGCCACAGTGTAACACCAAGAAAAGGAAGAAGAGGCAATAAGCCAATTGTAAAAAACGCATTTATATCTCAAACCCCTTAGCAATGCCAGATAATTCTCACTGACCAATCAGTGGCCAGTAATTCTCATTGACCAAACAGAAAATATGAGAGCCACAGAGCTAGAAGAACAAGTTCCCATGAGAACACGGCTAAATCATTGCTCTTAACTGTCAATGCTTCTGCTCTGACCTTAAAAAACTCAGCAATAGCTAGAGTGGCACAGTGGTTAAATGCCTGTACTGCAGCCACTCATTCATAAACCACAAGTTTCAATACCAGCCAGAAGTTCAGAGTCAACTCAGCCTGACATCCTTCCAAGGTCACTAAAATGAGTACCCAGCTTATTGGGGACACATTATAAACTGCTTAGGGAGTGATTCAGTATACTGATAAGTAGTATAGAAATGTATTTGCTATTGCGATAAATAGCAATATATAGATATAGAAGCTTCTGGGAAGAAAAGTAGTGATGTAGACCCAACCCAATTGACTTGGACTTAAGTCAGAATCAAGTCACTTCAATGACTTGACTGGGCAATAAATGAGGCACTGGCTCAACTCATGACTTGTACATTTTTAACAATCAACTTGCTGGCCTAACTTCATTCAGAACTGTTACAGAATGAAAAACAATTTTCCTCCTCAGAACAATACTTCCATCACATTGTGTTTTTTTTTTCCTAATGGTCACATGAAAGAAGTGGTACTTTATATTTGTTGTACAGGAATCCCCGCCTCTTGTAGATCCCTCCCCCAAGTCCATTGCCTAACAGGCTTACTGTCCACCTCCAAGAAATGCATCCCATGCTGTGGTAACAAGACTTGCATGCCGTTCCTAGGAAAAGCTTTAACAGGCTCTTCAAATGTGCAGCAGGAACAGGCTGCTGAATAGACCTCATTTTTCTAAAATGCAATCTTAATAAATTGCCTATAATATTTTTTTTGAACCTTTGTGCATGTCTTCTTGATTTTTTTAGTTATTGAAACTAAACCTCCACAAACATCTACACACACATACCCCCACCACTTCCTTTTTAATAATAATAATAATAATAATAATAATATTTATATTCTGCTTTTCACAAAGGAAGCAAAGCAGATTACAGTTAAAATTGGTTCTCAGACTTGAGACTCAACATGAGACTTGACTTGCAAAGCCTTGAGAGTTTACTTGTGATTTGAAGGTCTCAGTTCAAGTCTCAGACTGAGACTTAGACTTAAAAACATGAATACATCACAGAAGACAAGGGAGAACAGGAACTGACATCCTATTTTGCATTTTTAATGTTGTAAGCCAGACTGATGACATCATGGTTGGATTTATTATCCAAATCCATCTGAAGTTCTGCATTGGGAGCATTATGACTTAGGGTCATTGCACCATTGTAACAACTGGAAGTGTGAACCCCAGCTATTGGGCTTCACATTTATGGTTATTGCAATGGTTCAAAAACCATAAACAGTCCTCAAAGAACATGCTTTTGAATCCAGGCAGGCTCACCAATAGAAGGATTTCTGAGGCACTGACTGATGATGTATTAAGCCCTCTTCCAGCAGTGAGGCATGCTGCAGCAGGCAGCAGCAAGTATATCTGTGGTGTCCTGTTACAGATGCTTGTTGCATTGCGCCACCGACAGGAAAGAGCTGGACATCTCTTCTGAGCACCCCATTCTCTACTGTCTCAAAAATATTTCTGTGGGTTGGTCTGTCTGGGTTCAAAGGTAGATTGGGGAGGTTGGTGTAGTTACAACAGAGTTGTCATTGTAACATAGGCCTGGTACATACGGGCCTTTTAGGCACCCTTGTCATGTGCTAGGGGTTGGTGAGGGTGGAGCACCCACACACCCGCAACCCTCGCACGTGATGAGGGTGTAACAATGGCGGTGCCCTCTATACATGGGTGCTGCCATTGTTATGTAAATGTTGGGGCGTGGAAAGATGCACCGTGTCCACCACGACCACCTGTAGAATTGAACCACACTGACAGGACGCCAGGGAAAAAGACTTTGAAGAGATGTCTGCAAAAGTATTCAGGCCAAGAAGGAAAATATTTCTTCACTACTGCAAACGGCCTTGAGCTCCCGGCTTAAGGAATAACTACAATAGCACTTCAAGCTTTCACTCTACACAAGGACTTTAATAAATAAATTACTTTGTCAGCCAAACAACCATAATAACAAAAACAGAGAGGCAGTTACTCTAACACCAACTGTCATAACTGACACTCTCTCTCAGAAGAAACTGACTGCATCAACATTCCATAATGCAAGTGTCAACTGTCAACTGCCACTGGAACTGTAATAGGTTCCACTACAGCTCCATCTTGTGGTCACATACATGTCATTTCCTAACAGTAAATGCCACACAGCGTCTACACGGTGCCGCACGGCACTGGTTTGTCAGCTGAGGCTTCCCTCCAGAGGAAAAACAGGCACCGGCAGGCCGCCCTTTTTGGGTGGTCTGTACCCCACCTATATCTCCCAATGCAGAATCTCACGTGATTTTTTTTTGTCCACGCCCACATGTCAGTTGACAATTTGCAGATAGCATAACCAACAGACAAAGTTGACTGTGGCTCAACATCTGGGAACCCTAATTTCAGAGAGATTATTTGAATGTGGACTGTTCCATTCCATTTGGGTTCTTTGGTCTAATCTGCACTGCACAAATAATGCAGCTTGACACCACTTTAACGGTCATGGCTCAATTCTATGGGATTCTGTAGTTTGTAGTTTGTTGTAGCATCAGAGCTCTCTCATAGAGATGGCTAAATATATCACAAAATTAAAAAACCCATAATTCCATAGCAATGAGACATGGCAGTTAAACTGGTGTAAAACTACATTATTTGTGCAGTGCAGATTAAACCTTTGTTTCTTGTGGCCTGTTGTCTTCTAAACCTCTATCCTTCCAAGAATCTTCTGTGTGCCTTTCTCCTCTGTAACAAGAACAGCTTAGTCAATAATCCTCTGTTGTTCTTAGTCCTCCACTGCTCTGCTTAGGTCCTGTAGATTCATACCCATGACCTCCCTAATAGAGTCTATTCATCTAGCATGTCGTCTTCCTCTCTTTCTGCTTCCATCCACATTTCCTAGCATTAATGTCTTTTCTAATGAGTCATGCCTTCTCATGATGCGTCCAAAGCATGACAGCTTCAGTTTGATCATCTTGGCTTCCAAGGAAATTTCAAGTTTGATCTGTTCTAGAACCCATTTGTTCATCTTTTTGGCTGTCTGTGATATTCTCAGCACTTTTCTCAAGCACCACATTTCAAATAAATTGATTTTCCTCTTATCCACTTTCTTCACTGTTCATTTCTCACTCCCACATTTGCTTATGGGGAATACAATGGCTTGGATGATTCTAATTTTAGTACTCAGTTTATTATTTATTTAAGAGATTTCTCCTGAATAGGATTGAAGGCAGCTAACAACAATTTTAAAAGACAGAACTAAAACGGTGATTACAAAAGTTAAAATAATTACATATTACTAATACTGTATCAAAACTCAGTTGTATATTTTACTCTATATGATCTAGTTCTTTCATAGCTGCTCTTCCTATTCCTATTCTTTTTCTGATTTCTTGACTGCAGTATACTTTGATTCAAAGGTGAAATCTTTTTTTTAAAATAACTTATCATGCAATACAGCCAAGGGGCTTCACAAAACCAAATAAAAGTCAGACCTCCAGGAGGTGCCTTTAAGCAAGACGATCTATAGTATTCTGAGACATAAAAATTGCATCCAAAATGGGGGGGAGGGGGGGCAGAGCTAAGCGGCAAACAGCATAGTCATGCAATATAATCAGTTTTAAATAGATCTCAATGGGATCATTGGTCTTCTCCATTGCAGAGGTTGGTGTTTTTTTTTAATAAAAAAATAGCTGCCATCTCTACAGTAGCACATTGCAGACAAATCTTTTTTCATCTGGAATTGCTTCTGGAGGTTATGGTATCCTACAATATTAAGAAACCCGAATCCTGCAATTACTTTCCACTTCTGCCCAAAGGAGAGCATGATTTGCATCTAGCCAGAGCTTTAAAAAACTCATCTGAGATTCTACATTGTCAACATCATAAGAGCTCTGTCTGCAAGGGTCTCAATACTCCAGGGGCAGCCTAGAGTATGCTGGTTCTGAAACTGCCCTGAACTCTTCCCATTATCTGGACCTCTGTTCTCACACCAAGGGAACCATCTGCACAGGTATCCTGACTTTTGAGGTTGGAACAAGGCACCCAGCAATGATCATATGCCTGAGTGCCTCATTCTGACCTTAGAACGAGTAACCAACTGTGGAAGCAGACATGCCAGGCAGTTCAGTGAGGCATCTATGCAGAGAACCATCCTGGTGAGGCTTCCAGATCTTCCCAGAAGATACAGAGTAAGAGGTACATTTTTAACATTCATTGTAAAGGTGTTATACCCTGTTTCTGATGCTAAATGTGTCGCATGTCATCTGGACTGTTCTCACCAAAACTGGAGTTCAGCCGTGCATCATCCAAAAAGGACATCTTGCATGCATCAGACTGATACATCTCTAAATTTCCACATAGAAATTTGACATCTTCAGCACTCATCTGGTCATGGGGCAGATCAAGAGCAGGCAGCTGGAGATTCCACTTTCTCTGTCATTCCACTTTTTTATCTACTTTAAATATGTTCCTGTTTCTCTCCTCCTTCCACATTCTCCCTCAGTCCTCAGCTTAATTCAAGTTCTGCAATCTGAGTTCGAAGTTCAGAGGTAGTTCTCATTTCACTCAGCAGGTAGAAAGGGGGATAAAAGGGCAAAAACTTGCCCTTCCCAGTAGACCTGGGCAAAAGCAAGCTGCTACAGCCTCTCTTAGTTTACACTTTCTTTTTCATTAATACCTTCTGTCATATTGACCATTGTTGTTGTTGTTGTTGTTGTTGTGTGCCTCCAAGTCATTTCCAACTTATGGTGACCCCTAGATGACCCTATCATGGGGTTTTCTTGGCACGTTTCTTCAGTGGGGGGTTGCCATTGCCTTTCCCTGAGACTGAGAGCATGTGATGTGTCCAAGATCACCCAATGGGTTTGCATGATCAAGCTGGGATTTAAACCCTGGTCTCCAGAGTCCTAGTCCAGTGCTTAAACCACTATGCCACTCTGGCTCTTCATATTGACCAAACTCTGATGTTATTTGGCCACATATGTCCTGGATTTCATCTATGAATGAGCCTCACAACTAGAAGATTAATAACAATAACCAATTCTCAGCACCCCTATCTCTGGCACCTTGGAAACACTTTGGTTGGAGCACTGCCACCCTGAAAATGTAGGTTTTGGGGGGTCATGTTCAGTCATTAACAACTGTAAATGTGAAGCCCCAGCATTTATGGAATCATACACCCATATTATAATCTTATATTTGCTGGACAGTCTGTCAGCCTTAGTTTTTTGGTATCTCTGTATGTCTATGCCTTCAGGTTGTCTGTCGATTTATGGTGACCCCAAGAATTTCATAAGGTTTTTATGCAAAGAATACTCAGAGATGGTTCTGCCAGTTTCTTCCTCTGAAATATAGCCTACAGCACCTGGGATTCATTAGCAATCTCCCAACCAGTTCACAGAATACTCCTTAATAATGTAATCTCTTCTTGTTTAGGGATTCTAGAAGCTGTAGTCAAAAAAGGATTTTTTTCCCCTCAAGCTCTGAAAGTATATAAAAAAATCAACAAATTTATTACCACTAGTGCTATTATGATGCCAAGACAGAAACCTAAGGATCATTACAAGAGGTTGCTACCTTTTTTATGATGGAGCATCTAAGCACTGAAGTTGTGCATGAGAAGCAGGAAAGTGCATGTTCATCCATGGTAACCCTCTGAAAAAAAGGAGCTTATAGCCAATTGACTATTATATTACAACCAATGAGATTCATGAAGAACAAAAATAACCTGTTGGCTGTTATTGTTTGCACAAGCGTTGTGCTTCCAACAGTAGCCAATTAGAAGCCTTTCCAAACCAAGTAGAGTAGTAGTGAGAAGCATGACTCTAGATATTGGATGCTAACTCTCAGAAGCCATTAGTCAGCATGGCCAATAGTCAGGGCCAGGGCTGGTGGCAACTGCAGTCTAGCAAAATCATTCTAGGGTATAGTGTTGCCACATGGAAAACTGGAGAGTACTCCTGTAAATTTCATGATTTTATAGAAGAGAGAAGTTTGTCAGGGTGTTGCTTCTTACTAGCTGTATAACAAGCAATAGCTGCTGAAATTCCCTCTTCTGCACATTCATTAAAGGCTAAGGAGCATTCGCAACATTTCAGTCTGGCAATCCTGTTAAGGTACCACAGATTCCCCAGTCCTGAAGCAAAGATTGAAAGTAACACACTTTCCCTCTTGTTTGAAACTGGCAGAGGCAGGAAAATCTACTTTTCAAACTATACCCCTCAGAATTTTGGGAGCTATAATCCAACAAATAACATTTCCAAATTTTGGTTACTAGCCTCTGGTAAGGTATACTGCCTCTAATCATAGAAGCTCTTCTTCAGAGATTCTTTGTTTCTTCTTGCTCTTTTATAGCTCTGACAGAGTTACAGGCCTAGAAATAATAGTGTCAACAGATTGTTGACAATGACACCAAAGCTAATGTGGAATCAGATGGCAAACAAATGCCATTAATATCAACCAGCAATTTATGCAAACAGATGAAGCCAGCAGACATGTGTCTTAACAGTGCCAGAAGCACTCATTAATGTTGCCTTTCAAAACCAAGGCTATACAGTGTAAAATATTCATGCCAAGTGGGTGACTCATGTCGGCATACAAATTTCTCCTATTCAGTCATTAATCCAGTTTAGTCCATTAAAGCTCTTCAGAAAACAGGGTCTCACTCATTATTCACTTATTAAATGTACATCCTGCCATCCCCCCCAGCAAATAGCACTCAAGGTGGCTGACTGTAGTAAGAGCAAATGACAAACTTTTCTTTAAAAGCTTTGAAAATGCAATTTAAAAGGCACACACACACACACATATCCTTTGGAAAGGAGTTCCATTGTATGGGAGGAACTACCAAGAAGGCTTCCTTTCATGTCTCCATGAAATACGTCTCTGCAAATAGTGAGACCAAGAGAACGATCTTCCCTCAAAGATCTCAATATCCAGGCAAAGTTAGGGTGGGAAATAAAATATTTTAAATAAACTGGTCCCAAATCTATAGATTTTCTGTTTTATAAATAATTATGTCAAATAATAATTTATAGATCTTAGAAATATGCCAATAGGTGACAAATTAATTGTCCCTAGTTTACTTTTTATTTAAAGCAAAATTTAGCAGGTCACTGAAAGAAGGAATCAAAAATGCCACTTATTTTTAATAGAGCTGGATATAGGTGTCCCTTACTCAATGATCTTTCAGCATGCCCACCACAATCATAAGCCAAAGCTTTTTGAATTACAACTCGCACAAACTCCAGGCCAGCATGATAGTTGGGAGATTCTGGGAATTTTCTTCAAGTTCTGAGCCACAGAATGAATAGTTTTAGAAATGTGATGGATCACAGTCTGTTTTAAATCTTAAGCTAGATGGAGCATGGCAGGGCTGGGTCTAGCTCTAGAAGAGCAAAATATCAGAGGTGATGCTCCTAAGCCTTATCTGCACTAATCAGGGTACCCCAGGACCCCACAGAATACTAATCAGGATACTCCCAGAGTATTCTGGCTCCACATCTTCCCTGTCCCCTCCCCTCCATTACCTTAGCCTTTGTCCTCATACCACAGTGGCTGTTTAGACTGAGCTACCTGGCATGTCCACTGCCATCATGAGCCACTCACTTCTAAGATCAGAACAGATAACCCACAACAGCAGCAGATGCATTGGGTGGCCCAACAAGACATCCATACAGACAGCTGGTGCGGAGATGGAGAGCTCCAGATGTTTCCTGATGATCTTGAGCAACAGGTAAGTTATGTAGCCAAGAGTCTCTTTGGGGGGGGGGCTTATTTAGCTCAATTTATTGGGTTGGCTACAAGGACCCTCAAGCCCATTTCCCTTATGTATACTAAGAGAAAAGTGATCAAAGGAATATTGCAGAAGCAGAATTTTCTAAATAAAGCACTTATTTTATTAAGGAAGAAAGTCACACAACAATCCACATTCACTCACACGTACATGCCAGAACTAAGGAAATCAGGAGTTAGTTTGGAATAGTTGGAGGCTGAACTAACGGTGATACTTACACAAGACGAGATTTGACTCTGGATCCAATTGTGAGGGGAGATGGCATGGGATATGGCTGTTCAGGTGAGCAGAGGAAGAAACAGACATACCAGGACCGATCAGAGTTCACAGTGACAGAGTGTCCCTATGCCTTCCAACTAGCCCACTGATAAAGAATTTTGGGGATCTTTTATTGCCAAATACTCGCCTGAAGGCAATGGTGGCAAAAACTAGCCTGAAGGCAAATCAAATCTGCATTGTAAAAGATTGCTTGCTCTGGCAATGTCCAGATTGAGAATTAAGTTGTAAATCAGCCTTATCAGGCTTGTCCAGCAAAACATCTTTCCTTAATTGCCTGTCTTCCTGACTTCGGAGGTGTTAAAATTTCTAATTTGCAACTCCCAAACTATATAGGATAGTGTGGACATGACCACTTGCCTCAGAGATTATTGTTGTCCAGAGTACAACATCCATTTGGGGCTGTAGGGAAAGCACACACACCAAAGTTCAGAAGATTTTGGCTTAGCGTAATGGTTATTTTACTCTGTTGTACATTTGTTATGTCTCAATTCTGGTGCAGGATATGCCAGATGTCCAGACTGCCCTCACCAGAACCAAGTAAGCAGACTGTGCATCATCCAAACACAACAATGCCAGAACAGGGAAGGGGGAGACAGTCCTTTTCTCCCATGGAACAAATGCCTCTGTGATACCGCTGTCTAATGGTGGTGGCAGTGGTAACACCAGAAATGGGACTTCAAGGATGTCTGCATGGCATTTCCCATAATAACTCAGGGTTTTCCCAACACAGCATGGACTCTATGTGAAATTAAAATGGGTGTACAGACCCATCTGTGAACAGCTCAGGCCCAGGTTGTCTCCCAAATAAGCCTGCCTGTGTCTTTAAATCTTCTGGAAGGCTCTTCTCTCCACTCTATCATCCTCAAAAGTATATCTGATAGGAATACGGGAAAGAGCCTTTTTGGTGGCCACTCCCAAACTCTGAGCACCCTTCCCAGACCCTTTGAAAAACTGGTGGAGCACAAGAGCCTTGAACTACGACCCTCCAAAATCACCCAGAAAACATGGCCAGGTTTGTCAGAGCTGTAATCAAAAAATTAATTAAAAAAAATTCTCAGCCCAGCTCTTTGGGCATTTCTTTCACTAGTCTCATGGTCATTCTGTCAAACAGGTTTTTCTGTTGGGAGGTGTTTGAAGTGCAACCCTCCCTACAAAAAGTATGCAGAACCTATGACAATCTAGAGTCCTTTCACACTACACAGTTATAGTGCTATGATTCCAGTTTAACTGCCATGGCAATATCCTATGTCATCCTGGAATTTGCAGTTTTTCTTGTTGTTGTTGTTGTGTGCCCTCAAGTCATTTCCAGCTTATGGTAACCCTAAAGCGAACTTTAAGGGTCATTGGATTTTCTTGGCAAGATTTGTTCCAATGGAGTTTCCCATTGGTTTCCCCTGAGACGGAAAGAGTGTTACTTGCCCAAGGTGCAGTGGGTTTCACTGGGTGCAGTGAGTTTCACAGCCAAGCAGAGAATTGAATCCTGGTCTCCAGAGTCACAGTCCAACATTCAAACAAATATGTCATGCTGGCTCACATTTGCAGCTTAGGATGGGGTATCTAGTGCCTCCTCAAGTACAAATCCCAGGATTCCGTAGGAAGTTACTATGTTAGTTAAAGTGGCATCATAGGGCTTTACCTGTGTGATATTCCATGCAGTGATGCTTGTATTAAGATGCATTCAACTCACATACTCCTGCCTGTCTCTACCTGTAGAGAAGCAACTGGCCAGCAGCCTTCCCCTAGAGCATTAATCATCACCACAAAAGAAATCAACAGTCCGCTCAATAAGCTGCATTGTGCCATCCTTGGCATTTTAATTGAGCCTCAAAACCCAAAACTGTGCTAAGCCAATATTTTATTTTATTTTTCTCTAGCAAAGCTTCTAGCAGAAACTCCCTGGCAGATCTCCATATATCAAACCAGCATTCTTTCTTTGTGCCTTTGCATGACTTTCCCGTCAAAGTGGGATGCAAAAAAACTGTGTTCTTTACAACAATAACTACAATAAGGATATATATATATATATATATATATATATATATATATATATATATATATATATATACCCTGACTTTTTACAATTGGAGCCATATGCTACTTCATCAGAACTGACAGTGCTTGGTTGGGTATTATGCAGACTCAGCAATACTGACATGATGAAGTACTGAAGAACAAGGCCCATGGAGAAGCCCCTTTGCAGCATCAGGAGAAATATGCTGAGGTTTCCTCCACTTTTATTCCATACTGGCCATATCCCTTTTGAATGTGGCATGAAAAATAGCCCAGGCCAAAGGGATATGGGGAGAGGGAGATGCCCCAGCCTTTTTGAAAAATTGCATTCTGATAACAGTCTCCCCAGACAATGCTGTTTTTGCATGGTGCGATTTATATATGTGATCTATTTAAGCACACACTGAGAGAAGCATTTTGTTAGTGACATATGGGTAACTCATGCTGAGCATGCGGGAAGAATGCTTTGCCATAGTGCAATAGACTATTCTGCTGACAGAGTCAAAAGAGGAGTTGTACATACAGCAATGCACAGGTAATGGTGGGGAGTGTGGGCAATTTCAGGGCCAGAATACTCTGGAGGCAGCCTTTGTCTACTTTCTCAGCTACATGGAGAATACTAAAAAAGTTCATGCTACAACTTCTTTTGCTCAATTAGAATCATAGAGGTGGAAGAGACCACAAGGGCCAACCAGTCCAACCCCCTGCCATGCAGGAACTCACAATCAAAGCACTCCTGACAGAGGGCCATCCAGTGTCTGTTTAAAGACTTCCAAAGAATGAGATTCCACTGCACTCCAAGGGAGTGTGTTCCACTGTAGAACAGCTCTTACTGTCAGGAAGTTCCTCTTAATATTTAGGTGGAATCTCTTTTCCTGTAGCTTGCATCCACTGCCCTGGATCCTATTCTCTGGAGCAGCAGTGAAAAAGCTTGCTCCATTCTCAATGGCCACTCCAGAGAGAGGCCTAATGTAACTCACAAAGGAGGTGATTTCATAGCCTGAGAGCAGCCCACTAAGAAGGTCTGCTATCTGCTGACCAAACATGTCTGAGATGATGGTGAGACTGAGAGAAAGTCCTCATTGATGGGTGTTAAAACTTAAACAGGCCTCAACCACATTTCCCAAAGGAATGTCTCTCTTCTTCTGAAGGAGTCTACCAATCTCTCTTGCATCTTGAGGCACTGTGTCTCAAAACCTCTGACCTGAAGGACATGGAAGTTTCCTCATTTGTGTCATGAACAGTAGTTTCTATTGGGTGAATGTTGTCTCTTCCAATCCTCACAAGATCCGACATAATGCTCTTCCCTAAATCTAAGAATTGACCCTCTGTTTACCTGAAGTCAGCCAATACCTATACAGCTGTGTTGCACCTAGTGATCCGGACAACATCAGGATGCAATTACTATGTGCACTGCAGTTACATGGAAGCATTGTGTGAAAAATCTCCCATGTCATTTAGGTGGTGAATCTACTCTGGAGTTTACTCTGAATTTTGGAGACCCTTTTCAAGGTGTTGAACCATATCCCCAAAATAAATTCACCTTGGGCAGTCCCTTTAAAGGTCTAACTACAGTGTCCCCGCATTATAAGTGGGTGCACTATACGTGGCTTTGAGCTTACGTGCAAAGCCGCATAGAGCCACATGGGAGTGCGTGGGGCACAAGGGGCGGCACGTTCCATTAGAATGAATTGGGTGTGTGCCCGTGGTGCGCATGCGTATGACTGTGCCGCCGTGCCACCGCGTGCATGAGCCCCATTCACTTGAATGGGGCTCAAGCAAATGTGGGATTTGGCTTACGTGGGGGGATCCGGAACGGACTGCACACTGTAAAACACAGAGCAGAGACACTAGCCCAATGACATGGAAACAACCAGCCACCAATGGTAATTCACAAAATACTGCCCCAGTTGGACTTCTTAGCACAAGGCACAAGCAATCTGGCAAAAATAGAGAAGTCTCTTTGGGGCTTTCTATACAGCCCTTTGGGACGTCCAGAGGACGTCCCATTTTAAAAAAGGGGCGTCTGTTATAGACGCCCCTGTGCCTAGTACGGACTCCGTCCGTACAAGATGGCGCCGGCCCTTCTACATGGCTGGCGCCATCTTTGCGTATCGGACGCTGAGCGTCCGTACGCGTCGCGGGCGTTGTGACGTAGCGAGCGCGCCCCTGGCTTCTTTTTTCGGTCCGCGCGGGAGTCGGGCCGTCTGAAGGCTCCGGCTCCCCTGCGGACCTACTGGCGGCGGCGGCAGACCGCCGCAAAGCAGCGGTCTGTACCCCGCCTTTGTTATTTCTATCAAAAGCCAAGCTCCCTCAGCGTATGCTTCTGAGGGCCTCACCGACTGAAACCAGTAATGACCAGAGGCAAAGCTAAAAACAGATGAGAGTACAGTGGGCCCTTGGTATCCACTAGGGTTTGGTTCCAGGAACTCCTGTGGATACCAAAATCCAGAGATGTTCAAGTCCCATTATATACAGTAACACAGCAAAATGGTGTGTCTTATATAAAATAGCAAGTTATATTATGGGGCCATTCACACTATGGAAATTTTCTTTTGGAATTTCAATATTTTTGGGAAATATTTCATGCCGTGGATAGTTGAATCTATGCATAAAGAATCTGTGGATATGGAATATGTATTTTTTTCCTTACCCTCTGATTCAACCTCAGTATTTGAGGGAGTTACTGTTTGCATTGTGGTTCCTGCAATTCCTTGGTCTGCATGGCCAATGGCCATACAGATTTGGTACTGTGGGAGCTGCAGTCCAAAAAAGAGCAATATTTCAAAACTTCCTCTCTTGATCTCTCACATCCCTCCTTCCTCCTTCTTCAGTTTGCCCTCCTCAGCCCATCTTCTTAGGGAGGGACAGAATGTATTGCCAGAGATATGAACTAATAATGCTTGAAATCAGGCTGAAGCTCCATGCCACCCTAGGAACATAGGCTGACCACTTCAATTTGCTGTTACTGGTGCTACTACTGGTGGAGGTCTCTACACCTCCTTTATCACAGCTGCTCTGAGTCAAAGAAGAACTCTGTTGGTTCTGAACCACTTTCACTTCATTTGACTTGCAGCAGCTGTGGAAGGAAGAGCAGTCAGAGAGTATTTATTCCCCACCTACCTCCTGTGCCTTTCCTCAAGACAAATACTAACAGAGTTCAGGTTTTATGTCTTCGTTTATTGGTGTAAATGTTTCTATCCTAGTTTAAATTATAAGATCTGATCAATAAAATTAGATAAAATGGTCAAAATATCAGTATCTTTGAAAACATATTAAACTATTTCCAAAAGTTAAAACAGTTTTAAATGATGATTTGTTGCTGTTATGTGCATTCAAGTAATTTCCAGCTGATGGTGACCCTAAAGTGAATCCGTCACCTGCTTTCCTTGGCAAGATGTGTTCAGAAAGAGTTTCCCATTGCTTTCCTCTGAAGCTGAGAGAAAGCAATCCAGGTCTATCAGTCAAACCACTACTGCTCTCTGTCTCTGTCTGTCTCTCTCTCTTTCTCTCTTTCAAAGCATGTGCATGTACAGTTTTGAATGGAATCATTAGGTCACAAAAGATTTAATAAAAAGCTATGTTTTAATCTGGTGTCAGTATCAGCACCGAAGAGTTGCAAGAGGAGGGCATTCTAAAACTAGGGTGCCACAGCAGAAAAAGCTCTCACTTCTACCAGAGAAGCAATAAACAGAAGAGAGATCTTGCAATAGACATGGGTTTGGGGGTAAATTATATTATGGTGCCATTCACACTACGGAAATAAACGGGGTTGGAACCGGTTTATTTCCATGATGTTCACACTCAACCCAACTGCAATCAATGCAGTTGGGGGAGGGGACACTTAAACCAGTGCATTTGGTACCAGACCCTTTAGCGATTCTTTTTTTAAGAGCTGCAACTATCAGCATCTCCAGTAGTATAAATATGCTACTGATTTGATTCGAATTACATTGCATCATTCCCAGAAATGGAGGCACCTCCATTTTTAAATGATACGTTGACAAATGTGAATGGCAAAGGGTTAAAATGGCATGGAGAGATTTGATCGTAATAACCATAGTGGGAACACTGAACCAATTCTGAATTGGTTCTGAATCAGTGTGGAGATGCAAATCTCTTCATTCAAAATAGTGTGAATGACCCCAAGAAGAGGCATTCCTTCATATACTGATGTCAAATATTTCAGTTTGATGCTGCCTGACCACTCTTGTGTCAGACCTAGCCCAGAATAGCCAATTAATTTTTCAAAAATGGGAGAAAATGGTCACACAAGAAGACTAGGAATGGGAAGGGCAGCTATGAAAGAACTAGACAAGAATGTAAAGAGTAAAGATATAAATGAGCACTAAAGTCAAAATCATCCAAGCCATTGTATTCCCCATCACTATGTAAGGATGTGACAGCTGGATAGTGAAGAAAGTGGATAAAAAGAAAATCAATTCAGTTGAGCTGTAGAAGAGTGCTGAGGATACCATGGACAGCCAAAAAGACAAACAAATGGGTCCTTGAACAGATTAAGCTTGAATTCTCCCTGGAAGCAAAGATCAAATTGAGGCTGCCTTACTTTGGCTACATCATGAGAAGGTATGACTCATTAGAAAAGACGATAACACTGGGAAAGGTAGAGGGGAGAAGAAAGAGAGGAAGACGATTCACCAGATGGATGAATTCTATTAGGGAGGCCACAGGCCTGAGTTTGCAGGACCTAAGCACAGCAGTGAAAGACAGGGGGTCTTGGGGGGGGTGTCATCCACAGGGTCACCATGAGTCAGAGTTGACTTGAGCACAGTTAACAATGACAACAAATGGTTACAAGATTTCTTGATTGGTGAAGTGCTTTTATGTGCACTAGAATGAGATAACTCACAGAATTTAAAGAAGCTGCAGAGAAAGGGGAAGATGCAAGTGATGTGTGAAAGAGGCAGGCTTTGGCAGTTTAGAAGAGACAGAGTAGGAGAATAGGGAATAGAGAGAGAGAGTCAGACTGATGAAAGTTTCCAGTTCATATTAGATAAAACTAGGGGTGCCATTGCTCTCTGGTGAATTTTGTGCATTGAAGGAGTACCTCTTTGCCTCCACTCATGTTCTTTGTTAACAAAATGAGTATTATAAAGATGTCAAAAGTCACCCACGCTTTCTTTCATCCAACAGAAACTTAAATTAGTAGTGCTGCCCTGGATCTTCACTCCTTGAGGAAACTGAGTGCACAGAATAATTTTATTAAGGAAACCAAACTGCTTGTGGTGTCATATTATCAAACACAGTTCACTTTTCAAAGTCGATCAGCATCTACTAAGGACCAAATAAGATGAGACACCAGGAGATCTATGATCACATCTCTGAGGGAAGCCTTCAAAGCAGTTGCAAGGGAGGGGGACTGAACGCAATGTGCAGAGGAGAGGCACAGAGAAAGAGAATATCTATCCTTTATCTTCCATCCCATTTTCTTAAACTACATCACTTCCTAAAATTATTTTACTTGTTGAATCGTGTTAACATACTTGCATGCCCTCCCAGTCCCAGTTTGGCAGGCACAGTCCTGATTAATCCTCTGTTGTCCCGATTTCTCATCTCCTTTTAAACTGTCTCAGTTTCTTTCTCCTCCTGCCAGTTTCCCCATTGTTCTTTGTTTACTTCAATTGGGGCACACTGACTTGAAAATGCAAAAGTAGTTCACATCCAATTAGTTGGGGGAGCAGAGACTGGAAGGGGCAGAAGTGTGCCCTTCCCAGTAAGGTCAGGCAAAAGCAAACTGCATCCTAGCTTGTCTGTTCTGCTTCATTCATAACTTTTACCATCATGACCATACTCTTCAACTTTTTTTCCAACTTTGAGCTTTATTAAAGAAAAACTAAAAACATACAAAAGTTGTTCTTAATCAATCAACATAGATAAACACCCATCATACAATACAATACATATAACAAACATAATTACAACAAATAAAACTTACTGATAATCAAAATTATGAATTGTCCTATTATTCCTCCTTCCAAGATATCCTAAAAGACCTGATTTTAGTTTACAAAAAACGTTCTAGAGAAAAAAAGAAAACTAACATATTGATATATTGATATACTGTATATACTCATGTATAAGTCTAGAAATTTAGGTCAAAAAATTGACCCAAAAAAACTGCCTCGACTTATCCACGGGTCAGTGTAAATACTGTATCTTAACTCTTATTTAAAAGAAGGAACCATCTCCTGATGAAAAGTAAGAGTATAATATGTGAAGCACTGATCCCCTCTACTCTCTCATCCATCCAGTCTTAAGAGTAAGCACAAAGAGTTCATTTTGTAAGTTCTTTGACATTGTTTTGCTTTGCTTCATCCTTTAGATCCTTTGCTATATGCCCGTAAGTTTTACCCTTGACTTATCCACGGGTCATAGCAAAGTCCATAATTTTGGCACCAAAACTTGTCCTCGACTTATACATGAGATCGACTTACAGTCGAGTATATACAGTAATTGTCTATTACAACATAATAATTCACAACAGTTATTTTAAACATACTCCTAGCTCACCATCTATTATCACAGTTACAGTGATCACTTGTTTACACTTTAAATTTCTCAGTTCTACTTCAGATAATATCATTCCTTCCAACTTAATCAAAATTAATTCCAAAATGAAGGCCCACACAATGCCATTCTTCTATTACTTTGTCTACTGGCTTCTCACACAAAGCAGCTGTTAGCATATCTAACTTCCTAACTTCCTTCAGTTTAATTAGCCAATCTTCTACACACAGAGTTTGGATGTTTTTCCAATACTGAGCATAAAGTATTCTAGCTAACGTGACCATATATAAAATTAAATGAGAGTATTTTTTTCTCTGTTTCCTTTTCTAGTTTAATGGTCATGTTTAATAAGAAGAGTAATGGATCAAACAGAATGTCTCTGTGTAGAATTTCAACCATATTCTTATGTATAGTTTCCCAAAATTCAGAGGCTTTTCCACACTTCCACCAAAGGTGGAAAAAAGTCCCTTCATGCTTAAGACATTTCCAACACTTAGTACATCCCATATTATAGATTTTGTTGATTTTAGTAGGGGTCATGTACCACCTATATAACATTTTTTTGTAGTTCTCTTTATAATTTTGGAAGGCAGTAAATTTTTTGGTTACTCGCCAGGACTTTTCCCAATCCTCCAGTTGTATAGTATTCCCAATATCCTGGGACCATTTTATCACTGAATGTTTGATAATCTCATCTTCTAAATTCCTTTCTTTTAGAGATTTATTTAGAGATTTATAATATTTAGATAAATGTTTCCCATCTTTTTCTTCAAAAATAATATCTAAGTCATTTCTAACATTCTAACAACTTATACAGATCATTTTTGAATCTTTCATTTAATTGGAAATATAGGCATGCTACAGACCATCCTTAAAGGGCGGTCTGGCGGGAGTGCCGTTTGTGCCACTGGCAAGCTGCAGCAGATATACTGCACGGCTTGACGGCAGCAAGAAAAAGAAGCCGCAAAAAGCGGCTTGTTTTTGTGGTGTGTCAGTGCCCCCGCAGTGCGCCATTGGCGCACTCGCGACGTCACCTGGATGCCGCAACATGTGGATGCTAGGCATTTGTTACGTCAAAATGGCAGTGCCCGTGTGAACAGGGTGCTGCCATTTTGTACTTACTCCATATGTACTAGGGTTGCAGGCGTCTAAAAGAGACGCCCCCAGGCAACCCTAGTACGTATGGAGTATGTACTTGGGTGCCTGTCTGTAGCGCGCCATAGGTACCAATCTATCCTAAAGCCAGATATTATTAATTGATTGCTTGTTTTTATAACAGCATTATTAGTACTATCCCATTCTAACAAATCCTTATATTTAATCCATTTTACAGATTTATCTTTAGTTCTAGTGTAAAAAGTTTCTTGAGGGGAAACCCAAGAGGGAATGTTCCTATAATATACAATTTTTATTTTATTCCATACCCAAATAAAGCTCTTCTGAGAAAGTGATGTTTAAACTCTTGATGTTCTCTATCCTTGTCATAACATAAATAAGCATGAAGGCCATATCTTAAGTCACAATTTTCCAAACTATGGCCCCATACAGACAGGCCAAAATAAAGCTGCTTCTGGTCACTTTGGAGGTATGCTGTTTAAATGACACACACGTCCTAAGGGACGGGAAGCCACGCCAAAGCCACATTCTGGTTCTAAGCACTGGAGCATGGCTTTGGCGAATCTGCTGGACTCTTAGGACGCTTACATCATTTAAAAAGCATACCTCCAAAGTGACTCAAAGTAGCTTTATTTTGGTAGTCTGTATGGGGCCTAAGAAATCTATCATTTGTCAAATTTATCCAGTTCTCTAACCAGCATAAACATGCAGCAAAATAATATAATCTAAAGTTTGGAAGTGCACAACCTCTCTTTTCACTATCTTCTGTAAGAATCTTCCTCCTAACTCTTGCGCCTTTCCCTTCCCTTAAACATTTGGACCATACTCTGCTGCTCTTGGCCACTTTTCTTCCAGTTTTTATCAGTGAAATATTGGAGGGTATGCACTTGGATGCTTTTACTCTATAGTAAAGCTGGAAATCACTTGAAGACACACAATGCACACAGTGACAACAACAAAGAGGAAAATACCAGGATGAAGTTAAAAGAAAAATCCGATGGACAAAGTATTAAAAAATTATATTCCCCAGGCTTCCTTATCTAAATCACATCCTGTCTCCAGCAGCTACTTTCAACCAAAGAAAAGATGACCAAAAACCATCATCATCCTCGCCACCATTTATTTAATTAATTAATTTATCAATCGATCATCAAAGTGCTCTGGACAAAAATAAAACAATGAAAACAGACAATGAGGTGTGTAGCTACAAGGGGAGCGAAATGAGGACTTTGACATTACAAATATGAATTCTGTCTTGACCAAGGAAATGTTCCTTCATTCTCCAAGTTTCTGGCATTGAAGAGTGTGAGACAATGATAATCATAAATACATAGAATTTGCATTGCTGTGTTCATATTTCCTTGTTAACTGCCTGACTCTTTTCTTTGGATGCCTAAACTGTATTCCCTAACACTCAACTGAAGTTGTATGTTACTGAAATGTTTAAAATTTGGGAACTGAAGGGAAATTTTTTTAAAATTTATTTTATTTGTATCACTTATCCATATACAAATTCCATTTTTCCCCAAATCAGTCCCGCAGATCCCTCTGTTACATATTGAGACTTTGGCGTAGAAAGGACAACAAATAAAGAAAAAATTGGAAAAACAAACAAGAAAACAAACAAAGGGACAGAGTCAGGCCACCAGCATTTTTCTTTAATCATTAATCACATAAACATAGAATATATGCTGGCGTACTCAACAACACCGACCAACAGCACCATAAATAGTCTGCTATTCCTCGTTACAAATTATACCAATAAATTCCTCTGATATACCTCTTATCAGTAAATCCACATTTCCTGAACTTTCCCCCATTTCTTTTGAAAGTGTTGCTCTGATTTCCCATTAATCAGCATTGTCAGTTTATCCATTATCATCAGATCATGTAGTTTTAGAGACCAATCCTCCAGCATATGGGTATTCCCCCCTTTCCAATGTCTTGCGATAATTAAGCGAGCAGCCGTGACCATGTAAAGCAGAATGCCAATTTGATCTTGATTTAATTTACCTTCCAGATCATCTGTAATATTCAGTAAGAACAATTTAGGGCTAATCTCAAATTTTGTTTGCAGTGTATTCTGGATTTTAGTATGTAATGCTTCCCAAAACTCCTTTATCTCCCTACATAACCACCACATATGAAAATAGTTAGCATTTTCTTCTCCACATCTCCAACCTTTTTTGGGCATATTACTGTTCTTCATCTTCGACAGTTTAACTGGTGTCAAGTGCCACCTGTAAAGTAGTTATAATAGTTTTCTATCAAGTGGGCACTTTTGGTAAACTTCTGAGTTTTCCCCCATGCTTTTTACCAGGTGTTAAGGGGTATTTGTTCCCCAGTGTCTCTCATCCACCTTATCATACAGTTTTTTACAATTTCTTCATTTAACTCAATGTTTAACAGGATCTTATAAATTCTTGATACCACGTATTTTACATCTGAAAACAGAATTTTTTCAGTGTCCCTTAATTCAAAATCAAACCCCATTTGTCCACTATCTCTTTTGAATCTCTCTTTTAATTGAAGAAATATTAACCAAGGTATTTCAAGTTCTTCCTCTTTAAGGGTATCTGAAAGTTTGAATTCAAATCTTCCTTTCGTTTTAAACAGCAAGTTTTTGTATGTAAGCCATTGTCCTTTTTTCCCTTGGGATATATAAAAAGCCTCTTGAGGGGAGGCCCAGCTTGGAATTTTCAAATAGAATAAACTCTTGTATTTGTGCCATATCTTGAATAAAGGTTTCCTAATCACATGTTTATTGAAATCAGTTAGATTAGCCTCCTCTTCATAGCATAAATATATAAGTGCCATCCCTTTTCAAGATCTGCACCTTCTAAGGCAAGCAACTTATCATCATCTAAAGTGATCCAGTCCTTTAGCCACATAAAGGCACATGCGTTATGGTAAATTTGCAAGTTTGGTAGTTCTAATCCTCCTCTCCTTTTATTATCTTGCAATACAGAGGTTCTAATTCTAGGCTTCTTGCCCCCCCCAAAATAAATTCTCTAATATCTTTATTCCACTTGTTAAATAGTTTATCAGATGTGATAATAGGGATAGCTTGAAAAAGAAATGTCATCTTAGGGAGTACATACATTTGAATCAATGCAACTCTGCCCAATAATGAGAGTTGTAATGTCTTTCATTTTTTCAGATCATCCTGGATTCTATTCCATATTTTAGTACAGTTGTTTTCTAAAAGGTCAGAGTTGTGTTTTGTGATAGTAATCCCCAAGTATTTTGTTTGCTGCAATAACTTTAGGTCAGTCTTCTCTACCAGGGATTTCTCTTCCAATTTTGAGAAGATTTTTTGTCATGATACCACTATTCTGTTTATTGATTTTAAATCCTGCCAGTTCACCTACTTCCTCTAATGTTTGCTGGAGCTTTTTAATGCTGCTTAAAGGGTTTTCTAGGAAAAATACAATATCATCTACGAAGGCATTTAATTTGAAGTGAAACTTCTTAATTTGTATGCCGCAAATTTGCCTATCATCTCTAATTTTCCTTAGCAGGATTTCTATCATCAGAATAAACAAAAGAGGGGAGAGGGGATAACTCTGCCGGGTTCCTTTGCTTATTTTACATTCTTGAGATCTTTCCCCATTAATGATAATTTGAGTGGCTTGTTTGGTGTATATAACATTAACCCAATTTTCAAAATTGTGCCCTATATCACTGTTTTAATACCTCTTTAAGAAAAGAACAGCTGGCATTGTCAAATGCCTTTTCCAGATCTAAGAATAGTACAGTGGACCCTTGTTATACCCCGTGTATAACAAAATCCGTGTATGCTCAAGTCCCATTAGATATAATGACATAGCAAAATGGTGTCCCTAATAAAAAATGGAAAATCAAGGTAAATCTATACTTTTTTGTAACATTTTCAAACCGTGTATGCTTAAATCCGTGTATAAAAAAATCCGTATATAAGAAAGGCTAACTGTATTCCCAATTTTTTCTTTTTTTGACGCTCACAAAGTTCTATTATCTCCACCACAGTTCTTATATTTTTTTTAATTTGACGACCCGGTAGGAACTTCGCTTGATCCTCATGTATTCATTGTATTAATGCTTTTTTAAACCTCTCAGCCAAGATGGAGGCATAGATTTTGTAGTCGAGGTTTAAAAGTGAGATAGGCCTGTAGTTTTCAATTAGCTCAGGATCTTTCCCTTCTTTAGGGATTAGAACAATTAATGCCTTACCCCACGTTTCTGGAAATTTCCCATTACTGATTTCTTTTATTGTATTGTATAAAGGGACTAATAGTTCCTGTGCAAAGGTCTTATAATATTTAGCTGTGAGGCCATCCGGCCCTGGGGCCTTGTTGTCTTTAAATGCCTGTACTGCAGCCATTCACTCAAAACCAGAAGGTTGCGAGTTCAAGACCAGCAAAAGGGCCCAAGCCAACTCAGGCTTGCATCCTTCCGAGGTCGCTAAAATGAGTACCCAGACTGTTGGGGGCAAATTAGCTTACTTGCTAATTAGCTTACTTGCTGTTCACCGCTATGATCTTTGGAATAGCGGTATATAAATAAAACAAATTATTATTAATTAATTATTATTATTATTGCCCTATGTATTTCTTCTCCTGTTATCGGGGTATTTAGTTCTTTTTTCTGTTCGGCTGTGAAACATGGGATATTTTCTTTTCTAATAAATTCTTGGGTCCTCATTTCCATACCTTTGGGTAAATTTCCAGTAGAGTATAATGTTGAAAAGTACTCTGTAATATTTTTTTTTAATCTTACCTTGCTGAGTGTATTCAGATCCTCTATCCTTTAATTTTGTTATCATTCTGGTTTCTCTTTGTTTTTTTATTTTGTACGCCAACCATTTCCCAGGAACTGAAGGAAAATTTTGATGGAGGGCACTGTTATTTGAGTGCCCTCATTTTGCCATTGCCCTTAGCTACCCTCCTGCAGACATCCCTGCCAACACAGGATTCATTTGGGCAAAAGCTGTGGGGAGAACTATTGAAAGTTGATGCACAAAAAGGGACTTTTCATTTCTGATCAGCCCTTTCTGAACATGATATTTGACCTGACAGCATACTGCTACTTAAACCCCAAAGTGTTGCAGTACTGAAATTCAGCTGGATTCCATCCCGGCACATGAGCTGGAATTTGATTAAGTTGGATAATTTTCACTTTAATTAAGTCTGCTTGAGACTTTAAGCATTCAGAAGGCTTGGGCTTGATGGCCCTTGAGATCTCTTCCAGCTCTGTGATTCTATGATTTTATGATTCTATGATTCTTTCTAGCAGATTAACTGAAAAAGACAATAATGTTAGGAAAGATGAAGGCAGTAGAAAGACAGGAAGAATGCATGCCAGATTGATTGACTCAATCAAGGAGGCCAAGGCAATGAGCCTGCAGGAGCAAAGCAGAGTGGTTGAGGACAGAAGGTCTTGGAAGTGTCTCATTCACAGGGTTGCCATGAACTGAATTCAGCATAAGTCAGAAACAATTTCAAGGCACACAACAACAAAGTCTGTGTTGAGTCTGACAGAAAATTGTCTCCCTCTGACCCACCAACTTTGCCTGTCTGTGTATTCACAGGCCATCTCAAGAACATTTCTTGCATTCAAGGATACCAAACAAATCAGTATTCTACAGATACTAGCTGGCAGATCCAGCTGGCAATACTCCTGCACTAGACACAAAAGGCACTGTGAGGAATGTTGGCTTCCATCCCAGTGGTAGATCTTTTCTGTTTCATCCATATCCAGGAATGACTGTCATTCACTCTTATATTGGGTCACCAAGCTGAATGTAGGGCAAGGCCCCTGTTGCTTTAAAATGTAGCAGTTCTTCAGTCAAAAAGGAATTATGGCCTTTCTCCTCCCTCATTCACTGCAAAACCCACCCTTTAGCTAATGAAAACCCATCCTCAATGTGGCTACTTACAGGCTGGTACAAAGTGGGAGGGTGACACTGTAGCTGATAAGTATCCTATTCCATTCCTGTAGCTGGACATATTGCAAAGAATGCCTGTTGTGGTGCATCCAGCTTGGACACTCCCACCACACACACCCACACACCCCCCCACACACACACACCTGATTTCTACTGGTCTGGAAATAGTGGTGCTTGGTGTGGGGGCTTCCTCAGTTAAAAGGTGAGTTTGGAGATGAAGAAGAAGAGCATCCATAATTCCTCCTAATGGACATTTACAAGAAGTCTTCTAATCAAGGCTCTACTAAATAGCCAAGCAACAGGAGCACTCTTCCTTATACAGCCTGGAAACTCTAACCCTATTTTTTTTTGGGGGGGGGGGAGGGTTGAAATAAGAAACAAAATTCATCTGGCCTCCACTAACCACAGTTCAGAGAGATTATATTTTTGGACCATAACACTCAGAATCCCCAAGCCAGCCTGCCCACTGGCCACAATGACCCTGCTAAAAGCGAAATTCTGGGTGTAGTGGTCCAAAAAGTAACTCTTCCAAGCTGTGCCACCAGCACTGACTCCATAGTATCCTTTTTTTTTTTTAGATTTTATTATTTATTAAAAAAAACATATCAAACAGGGAAAGGGGATTTGGATAAACAAATAACCACCAAAAACAAATATACACATATACATAACATACATACATACCAAAAAAAGAAACATAAAATGACTTCCTGTCTCTTATTCTGAATATTTTTTTCTTTAACTATTTTTAATTCAAACTTTCCATGCTTATAAAATCCTTTTAGTTCATATTCCAATGTCATGTTCTCTACAGCTCCTTATTATATCTGTACCTCCTTTCTATTAACCATCACCCTTGTTGATTACATATATTGCTATTAAATTGTAATATTTTTTACCAATAACTTTTCCTTTTTTTGATCGTTCTCCTTATCTGCGTTCATTACCATTTATAATCTGTTACTCTTTATTCCCTCTCACCGTTATTTTTATAAGATATATTATACATACTATTCCAATCACTTTATTCTAAGATATTTTTCTAGTGGATTCCATTCTTCTAAAAACCTTTTGTTGCTTTGATCCCTGAGCAGATATGTGAGTTTGTCAGCCGTCATCATATCAAAGATCTTTTCTTTCCAATCGTTTAGAGTTGGGCTTTCTTTACTCTTCCATTTTTTCGCAAATATCATTCTTGCAGCCACAATTAGGTAGAACAGGAGTTTCCCATATCTTTTTTCTATTTCACAGTCCTCTATTATATTCAACAGATAAAGAGTTGGTTCCATTCTTATTTTCATCTCTAAAATCTTTTCCAATTCTTGATTAATCATTTTCCAAAATTTCCTGGCTCTTTCACATTCCCACCACATGTGGTAAAAAGTCCCAAGTTTTGAGGAACAGTGCCAACATTCCTTGTTTGTGTTTTTGTAAATCTTGGATAATTTCATTGGTGAGAGGTACCACCTAAATTGAAGTTTGTAATAATTTTCTTTTATATCGTAACTCAAAGTGTATTTTAATCTTGTTTTCCAATTTTTTTCCCATTGGGCTAACATTATTGGTTTTTTAACATCCTGGGCCCAGTTAATCATGTATTGTTTTATAGTTTCATCTTCCATCACATATTTTAATAGCAGTTTGTACAATTTGGAGATTAAGTGATCTGTATTATGTTTAATCAGTTTGCTAAATTCAGTTTCTTCTTTCTCAATCCTTTGTAATTTCATATCTACAGTGGTACCTCGGGATACGAAATACCCAGGTTACGAAATTTTCGGGATACGAAAAAATCCCATAGGGAATTATTGTTTCGGGTTACGAATGTTTTTTCGGGTTACGAAAAAACTTTTGGTGCTTTTTTCGGCTTTTTCGCACGGAATCGCGGCTTTTCCCCATTAGCGCCTATGGCAATTCGGCTTACGAAGGCTTTTCGGGTTACGAAAGCGGCCGCGTTACGAATTAATTTCGTAACCCGAGGCACCACTGTATCTTATATCTTTCGAGTATTTGACGATACAAGTACCAATTGCAGTTGTAACCTTGATCTTTTAATTCTTCCATATATTTCATTCTTGCTGAACCTTTTTTGTAGACTATTAATTCCTCATATGTTATCCAGTCTTTGCCTTTCATTCTTTCTCTCCTGAAAAAAGCCTCATTAGTCGACGTCCAATTTGGAATTTCTCTTACCAAAAATCTTCTGTATTTTTGCCAAATTTGTAAAAGAGATTTTCTTACATAGTGATTCTGAAATCCTTTATTTGTTTTAACTTTGTCATATATCAGGTAACCATGCCAGCCATATACATTGTCGAATCCTTCTAATTGCAGCAATTTTTCATCCTTTAGTTGTATCCATTCTTTGATAGCGCCCAGGCCACACGCGTGGTAATATAGTTTGAAATTGGGTAGTGCCAATCCTCCATTTTCTTTACTGTCTTGTAATATTTTTAATCTGACTCTTGCTTTCTTTTTCTTCCATATAAAAGTATTGATATCTTTTTCCCAGATTTTGAATGGTTTATCATTGGTAATTATTGGAAGTGCTTGAAATAAGAATAACAGTTTAGGGGTAACATTCATTTTAATTGTTGATATTCTCCCAAGCCAGGATAGATTTAACTTATTCCATTTGTCTAGGTCTCTTTTTATTTCTTGCCACGTTTTTTCGTAATTGTTTTTGTACAACTCTGAATTTTTGCTTGTAATTTGTACACCCAAATATCTTACCTTTTCTTCTATTTTATATCCCGATATTTGTGTCAATTTCTGATTGTCTTGTTTGTCCAAATTCAGTGTTATCATTTTAGTCTTGTCTTCGTTGATTTTTAACCCCGCGAATTTTCCGTATTCTCTAATTTTTTCATTCAAGATATCTATACATTCCGTTGGATTGGACAACATTAATACCATATCATCGGCATAAGATTTGAGTTTGTATTCCCAATCTCTCATTTTGATTCCTGTGATTGATTTGTCTTCTTTAATCTTGATGTTAAGAAACTCCATTGCCGTTATAAATAGGAGCGGTGACAGTGGGCACCCTTGCCTTGTACCTTTTTGTATTTGAAATTCTTTTGTAGTTTCGTTGTTGACAAATATTTTTGCTCTTTGTTCCTTATAAATCGCTCGAATCCAATTTGTGAAATTGTTACCGGAATTCATTTTTTCCAACATACCGAGTAAAAACTCCCAGTTCAAATTATCGAAAGCCTTCTCTGCGTCGAGAAATATCAAGGCTGCGTGTCTTTGGCCTGTTACAGACAGCCAAAATAAAACTGCTTCGAGTCACTTTGGAGTTATGGTATTTCAATGATACATGCGTCCTAAGAGTCCAAAGGCCGCACCAAAGCCACGCTCCACTCCTAAGGCTGGAATGCAGCTTTGGTGAAGCTTCCAGACTCTTAGGACTCATGCATCATTGAAATACCATACCTCCAAAGTGACTCGAAGCAGCTTTATTTTGGCTGTCTGTAACAGGCCTATGAGGTCTTTTTGTATGATATTCGATAACATCTAACACATATCTTATATTTTCTTTCATTTGTCTGTTTGGTAAGAAGCCACATTGGTCTGTGTTTATCCATTCATTCAGAATTTCCATAGTATCCTAAAATGCACACTTTTCAGATCCTGTGGCCATAACAGTGGAAATCATTGTCACATAGATCCAGCCCAATCAACTATGGCTGCTTTAGTGGCCATCAAATAATAAATAGAGAATTGACCATTCAGTGAACAAAATTAAATGGCTGACATGATTTGTTTCCCACCAATAGAATGCTATTACCTCTTCCGTCTTTCTTCCCCCCCCCCCCCCCCGCTCCCCAGGATACCACAAATGACATTTATTTTCATAGAGCAGCCACAGTGCCCCTAGTTTCTGTGCATTTTAGCACCATCTTCAAGGCAGAAACTGTCATTCCATAATTGTTTGCAAAATGCTAAACCTTCTGGTGCTGGCTGTTTCAGTGCTGTTGCAAAGTTCCCTTGTGCAATTTTAAATGTTTATTACTTAATGAACTATGCATAAAATAATATAGGAAGCTGTTGACATATCACTGCATCTGTTCATTGCCAAGGTAATAATGCCCTATGCCTTTTAATGAGTAATTAAAATTATCCAAAGTAATAAGAACTGTATTATCTTATTCCTTATTAACATGATAATCCAATCAGCTTTGTGTTGAAACAATGATTATCAGGCTGCTAAACGGTGACACCTAATTATCTTAGAGATAGTTCAGAGCATTCTTGTTCACAGGTCTGTGTACTTATTTGACTTTATTCTGTGGAAAGGAGCAATTTAAACATAGAATGACCTCAGAGGTTTGCTCAAGGCTTTTGACAGAAGTTTTCTTCCCACAATCATATCTTCTTCATCCAGCCAGCAACTCTGATTAGCCCAAAGCTCCACACACTGTTTATTTGGACAGGTAAGAAGGGGTGTATTTCATAATTGCCATGGTTTCAACATGGGACATTTGATACAGTTGATACCAAGGATCACATGTTCTTGCTCTTGTTGTTGTGTTCCTTCAAGTCATTTCCCACTTATGGCAACCCTAAGGCTGACAAATCACAGGGTTTTCTTGGCAGGTTTCTTCATGGGGATGCCATTATCATCCTCTGAGTTTGAGAGAGTGTGACTTGCCCAAGGTCACCGAGTGGGTTTCTATGGCGAAGCGGAGATTTGAATCCTGGTCTCCAGAGTCTGAGTCCAAAGCTCAAACCGCTACACCAAACTGGCTCCCAAAGATCACATATCCTCCAGCATTTCAGAAATGAAAACCAAGACTGAGAGAGCTGGATATATTTATCCTGGAGAAGGGCAGGTTAAGAGGTGACATGATAGCCATTTTTAATATTTGAAAGAGAATCATATTGAAGATGGAGAAAGCTTGTTTTTTGATGCTCCAGAGACTAGGATATGGAGTAATGGATTCAAGCTACAAGAAAAGAGATTCCACCTAAACATTAGAAAGAACTTGCTAATTTTAAGAGTTTTTTGACAGTGGAATATGCTGCCCTGGAATATGTTGGAGTCTCTTCTTTGGAGGTTTTTAGGCTGAACTGTTATCTGTCAGGGATGCTTTGATGGTATCTTCTTGTATGGCAGGAGGTGGGCTGGATGGCCTTTGTGATTTCTTCCAGCTCTATGATTCTATGATTATATGACATGTGTGGTCATATCAGAGGACTTTATCATATGGGGAAAATCAGGTGTTTAAACAGCAAAAATTGCATGAAAATCATGCAATCGTAATTAACATTTTCACACACATCGCAATTAAAGAACCATTATCCTGGGAATAAACAGCAACAAAACATTTATGGGATTTCCCCATGAATGATACGTTGCTGTTTATTGCCTGTTTATTCCTGAGATAATGGCACTTTAATTGCAAAATTGTGTGAAAATGTTAATTGTGATTGTGCAATTTTCATGTGATTTTTGCTGCTTAAACCTCCTATTTTCCCCGTGTGATAAAGTCTAGAGTGTAGTCAAAATGTAAAATGTTATTAATGAGGAAGAACACACAACTTTGGAGAGGCTGCAGCAGTTTGTTTTTACATGAACACACTGGGAATAGCAAAATTATGCCCTCCAGCTCCTCTCCATGCTGCAGAGTTAATGGAGTGCAAATTACTTTTGCACTTTGAACTCAGTTTTCAGCAACTGATGTAAGCTGAGGCTGAAGGGAGAAAGTGGAAGGAGAGCGAAATTGATCTTATAAAGTAGGATGACAGAGGATTAATCAGGATTGTCCCTGCCAAATCAGGACTGTTCAATGGTATGACCTTCTAAGGTTTTTAAACAGAAGCTAAATGGCCATCTGTTAGGGGTGCTTTAATTGTGTCTTCCTGCATGGCAAGGGATTGGGCTGGATGGCCCTTGTGGTCTCTTTCAACTCTATGGTTCTTTAGATACTATGAGATCAGTGTGTTTGGGATGTTGATAGGACACTCGCCCAATACTGGACCCATATACTAGAAGGTGATTGTGTCATGTTTGTTGCATTTTAGTGCTAGGCCAAGTGTTTCCTCCATAAATTTCAAAAGATCGTATGTTGGAGGAGAGGATCAAGTGGCCCTCCAGAAGTTGTTCCAGCATTCTTCCCCATTATCTTTGCCGGCTTCTAAGCCAGTGCGGTGTCATGGTTTGAGAGTTAGACTAACTAGCCCAGGATTTGAACTCCCCGCTCATCCATGGAAATCCACTATGAAATCTCACTCTCAAGTCACAAATTCTGTCAAGAAAACCCAGCATCACCATAGGTCAGAAATTATTTGAAGGCACACAACAACCCATGCTGGCTAGATCTGTGGGACTTTTTCCAGCTTCTGGAGGGCTGACCTGTGTGATAATGATGACTCAAGTTCATCTGCAATTCAAGGCAAAACAAGATAACACACTTGCGTGTGCATACATACACACACACACACACACCCAAAACTTTGTTCTACTAAAGAACTGGATCTCCATATTTTGCTTCTAGAGACAGGGCACAGAATGGCAGCTCTCCCATTTCCTGTTCAAAAACCAACCAGACTGGAAGTAGCATTAATGCTTACAATGGGAAAGGATCCCTCATTACCCCTCACACAGGGGAGTTGGCTAGTTGTAGGGCATAGGGCAGGCACTATGGCTTTTATAGTTTTGGACAACCAATGTATGAATCGCTTGATGGTTTTTCACAAAGGTTTCACTGGGGTTGAGGAGGAGGGTGCTGTCCCAGTGGGGTAGTCACTCCCATCCATCCCAAGACCCCATTAGCCCTCCCCTTTTGCCTTGGCTGTGGCCACTGGTGGGAGTGTTGTGCTCCTTCCAGGTCTGCCCAAACAGGAAAGGGAGGCAACTGCCCTGTCAGACCTAGAAGAAAGACCTAGGAGGTAGTTAGTAGACCTGGAAGGCAGCCTATTTCCACCAGCAACCACTGGTGGGGATGGGGTGCTGTGGCCTCAAGCAGTGCTTCTGGGTCTGGCAGGACTGCTGGCTAGATAAGAAAGAGAGTCGTCCCCCGTTCTCTTTGCTGCTAGGCCAGCACCCCTGCCATATCCAAAAAGGGCTGCTGGTGAGAAGGGGCTGCCTTCTGGGTCTGGCCAGAAAGGGAAGACAATCACATCCCTTTACTGCTCAGCAGCCAGGCTTGTGGAGGTAGGCTGGGAGTGACAGCATGAGTTACCACACTAGGATGATGCCAGGCCTAGTGACGCCACTGGATATTTATCAGGTCAGATGGTATTGTTCACTTTACTGCCAATAGAACATTTGTTCTAGTTATTTCTTTACACTAGTAGATTCTGAGTAGAAAATAATTACAAGGCACAGAAAAACCAAGCTACATATACAGTCAGCCCTCCTTGTCCTTGATTTTTTATCCATGGATTCAAGCATCCATGGCTTGAAAATATTCCCAAAAAGTATAAATTCCAAATAGCAAACCTTGATTTTTCCATTTTATATAAGGGTCACCATTTTGCTGTACCATTGTATTTAATGGGACTCAGGCATCCACAAATTTTGTTATCCACGGGGAGTCCTGGAACCAAACTCCAGTGGATAACAAGGGCCCACTGTACAAAGTTTATATGCAAAAAATGTGCTACATTTCTCTTCTCTTTTATATGCATCTCTTTCATTATCATCCATCAGAAGTAATTTCTGAATTAATGCAATATTTCCCACAGACATATAGGTAAATTTTTAAGTCAGGGAATCCTTCTCACCTGTCTTTTGAGACAAGGCATTGTGGTGATTCTGCTCCTTTAGAAAAGGGAAAATCTGGTACCAGCAGATTTCATTGCAGACTTCACCAGAATCCCTACTCTGAACTCCAATGCCTCCCACCCATTTAATGTCCTTGCCAATAGTGTAATGTTTAACTGTGGTAATAGCAGTTACAGAAATCTGTGCACCACACACAAAAAAGGAGGGGAGTATGTGATCTTGATATTTCCTCTTTGAATGCTTATCCATCAGATCTGGGTCTGTAAGTGGAGAAATAGTAACAGGACAATCATAGGTTTCACCTTTCCTTTCTTAGTGGATAAAGGTTTGGAATGATCCAGCCAGCAGTAATGAAACTGGAGCTTTGTGATCTGCTAGAACAGGTTTCCAACATACAACCCCATTTGCTTTGACTTGGTACTTGCCTTTCTGACACTTGTGGGAAGCAATTTCCTGGGAGATGTTTGATCATTATTTCTTGCTCAGGTTGACCAAGCCCTTTAGCTGCCAAACACTTTGACAAATTATAGCTGCTGCCTGTATCAGCAGCAAAATTCTACTCATGGAATGACCCTGCTTCAAACAATCTTACAAGACCAAATAAATAATATTCACAGTCTCTCTGACTTATGGACTGTGTAGAAAGATGAATAAAGAGAAAGGGAGGCATTATTATTTAACACAGTATTTGTTTCAGCTTAGTTGTCTTCTAATATCTTCCTCCCCCCCCCCACCCCCGCACGTGCTTCTTTAAGAGGTACTAGATAATTATCTCATTGGTTGCTTTTTCATATTTCATTTGTGTTACCACAGACCTGTAAAGCATGGATTGGAATGTTACTATTAACTAAAGATTGATGATGATGATGATGATGATGATGATAATAATAATAATAATAATAATAATAATAATTTATTTTATCCCACCTCTCTGAAACAATTGAGGTGGCTTACAACAGTGGTGAAATTCATATAATATAAAAATAATCCCATTATCCCCACCCTCCTTAGACAAATCACATAATAAATAATAAAATTTGCAATACAGGTCATACTTCCATGTAGCATATGATACAGTCTTGCTCTATGATCATACATTTTTGGTTGGAGGCATTACAACACATCAGTTATGTGGTAGGAAAAAAATTATTTGGCTTTTGTGGATGCCCAGGTACTTTTAAATTATAAATCTGCAATTTGGAATTTAAATTGCTGATCAGTCTGGTAGGATTCTGAATGCTTTTACTGATGCCAGAAGACATATACCTCAAGGTCAGAAAGGTTCAAAGTCTGTCATTCAATGGTCAGAAGAGCTTCCTACATCAGCTACACATAAAGGTGTATTTTGTTGAAATAATGGAACTGAAAAGGCCAAAAGCAAAAGGTACTATAAATAATCTTTATCTATATCTGCTTAAAAGGTAACAAAACAATGTATATATAAAAGTATTCAAAACCAATATATACAAAAGATACAAAATGGACCATAGTAATAATGGCAAACAGAATAACACAAACTATCAAATACATCAAATAATATAAACTACATTGAAGCAAGTAACAGAAAACATAATACAACAAAAAAGAGTCTAAGAGAAAAGAGTGAGTGAAAAAGGGAGAGAGAGAATCACAAACAAAAGCTAGCATTATGAAGATTTAACAACTGATTATGGCTCAGTACAGACTGCCAGTACAGTCTGGGGGCGGTTTTAGGGCTTGGGATTGTGAAGCGACCACATGGTCCTGAGCCCTACCATGTGGCAGCAGTGCCAAGATGGCACAGCCTTGTCCACATGGGGGCCACCATCATGATGCAAGTGCGGTACAGCATCTGCATATTGCAGCATCTGCATGTCGCAGCGCCATGCTTACATCATCAACGTGTGACAGTGCACCAATGGTGCACTCATGACGTTTGCCACTTTTAGCAGGTTCTTTTTGGTGTGAAGGTAGACCGCACAGTTTGGCTGATGTAGTGTCCCTCAGGAGCAAAAACAGGCGCCTCCAGACCTCCCTTTTGGGACGGTCTGTTGATCACCTATATTAGTGCATATGCCTAGACCCCATATTTGTTGAAGTCATGTGACTTCATGTCATTTCTGATTTATGGCAACCCTATCATGGGGTTTTCTTGGCAAGATCTCTTCAGAAGTTTGCCATTGTCTTCCCCTGAAGCTAAGAGCATATGACTTGTCCAAGATCACCCAATAGTTTTTCAGCAGAGCGGCAAATCAAACCCTGGTCCCCAGAGTCGCAATCCACACTTACACCATGCTTTTGTTGTTGTTTGTTCTCCTCCTTCTCTTCCTCTTCCTTCCCTTTTCCTTTCTTCTTCTTCCTTTCTTTATATTTATAATTTAAGAATCCAGTTAAAAACAAGAAAAGATATAAAGACATGCTGAAGTCATCCCAAATTGAGCAGAGATAGGACAGTGCTTTCTGGATCCCACCACTATCAACTCTGCAATCTAGCACGGAACGTGCATGTACTCATCAGAGCTGGGGAAAGTGAGGTCTTCTAATTACAACTCCCACAGCTTCCCAGGCAGCATGATCAATGGCAAAAGTGTGACTTTTCTATGCTGTAGTACCCACCTGATGTAGACATGGAGAACTAAATCTCAAGGGAGGATAACATAGCCAAGTGATGAGACACATGTTTTGCGTGTAAATTGCAGAAACCTCCAAAATCTTCATTATGTCCAGTTAAAAGGATGAGGTAGCAGGTAATGTGAAAGACCTCTGTTTCTAAATCCTGGAAAGATGGTATTCATTTGAACCAACAATGCTGAGCCAAACAGGCAAATAATCTGATTTGAGACTTGTAAGGTGTGTCCCTTATTTGAAGGCTGAAAAACTTGTCCATTATTGATTCAGGCTTGCATCCTTCCGAGGTCGCTAAAATGAGTACCCAGATTGTTGGGGGCAAATTAGCTTACAGTTGTAAACCGCTTAGACACTGCTTAGGCAGTATGAAGCAGTATATAAATAAAGCTTGTTTGTTTGTTATGTGACTGATAAATGTCCTTTATTCTAATAGATGTTCTCTGTTTGATGATGGGGAAGCTTTTCCTTTTTATTTATATTTATTTATTTTATTTATTTATTTATATCCCGCTCTTTTCCCAGGACTGGGACTCAGAGTGGCTTTACAGCAATTAAAAAACAAACAAACAAACAAACAGAAAGTACAATTAAAACATTTTAAAAATAAATAGATAAATGACATGCATTAAACAGAATGATTAAACTAGTCCAACATTCCTGTCTGTTCTTATAGTGATTACTTAAATGCCTGTTTGAACAGATAGGTCTTCACTGTTAAGGAAAATGCAACATGGGATATACAGTGAATGAAATAAAACTTGTATGTGAGAGTCAGGATGACTCAGCAATAAGCAATTAGAAGCCACACAGGTGTAAAAGGTAATGCAATTAACAAGTCCTAAATGCCAAGAACAAAAATGCAAAGTGGATAATTGAACACACCTGAGAATTGTTAAAGTGGACAAGGTGAAATGATGAAATCATTAATTATGGGATGAACCAAGAGAACCAATGAGAATGGTTGTACATGCCCACTGGGTGGAAACTGACAAGAGTGGGTGGTGCTTTTCCAATGACTATAATAATGGCTATGAATCCCAATGTATTTTGTGGGTAGTAGGAGTGGGTAGTAGTGGAGGAGTATTGGATAGTTTTGGAGCTGTATATAGTAGAATAAAGTAGATCTTTTATATAAGACTACTGAGTTGTCTGGTGTCTTGGGTGAAGATACAAGAGCCAGCTGGATCCTGAAGAAGTGTGAAGACTTCTGTGGAAGCAAGAGTGAGAAGGCTTGGAGAGTTTGTCAGGGTCTTCAGCCTATTCTCTGTAACTCTGCTGCTTTTGAGCAAAGCTTTAACCATTGACCAAAACTGGTCAGCGCCGGTGCGTAACAAAGTGGTGAGTTCGAGCCTGAGGTGAAGAGCTACAACTCCCATCATCCCTGACATTCACCTGCCATCGGAAAGCCATCAAGGAGGGAGCCGTTCTTATCTCCCTGGGCAGGGAGTTCCAGAGTCTAGGGGCAGCCACTGAGAAGGCCCTCTCTCGTGTCCTCACCAAACGTGTTTGTGAAGGTGTTGGGATGGTGAGAAGGGCTTCTCCAGAGGATCTCAGAGTCCGAGCAGGTTCATACCAGGAGAAACGGTCTGCCAAATAATGTGCACCTGAGCCATGTAGGGCTTTGTAGGATATAACCAGTATCTTGAATTGTGCCCGGGAACGACCTGGCAGCCAATGAAGCTGTTTCAACAGGGGAGTTGTATGGGCTCTGTAATCGGCGCCTGTTAACAGCCTGGCAGCAGCTCTTTGAACCAGTTGAATTTTCCGAACACTTTTCAAAGGCAGTCCTATGTAGAGCCCATTACAGTAGTCCAAATGGGATGTAACCAAGGCATGTACCACCGTGGCCAGATCTGGCTTCTCATGGAACGGGCGCAGTTGGCGCACAAGTTTTAAATGTGCGAAAGCACTCCTGGTCACAGCAGAGACCTGGGACTCCAAGTTTAAAGCTGAGTCCAAGATTACCCCTAAACTGCGAACCTGTGTTTTCAGGGGGAGTGTGATTCCATCTAACACAGGCTGGATCCCTATTCCCTGATCTGCCTTCCGACTGACCAGGAGCACCTCTGTCTTGTCTGGATTAAGTTTCAACTTGTTTGCCCTCATCCAGTCCATTACTGAAGACAGGCACTGGTTTAGAACCAGGACTGCCTCCTTGGAGTGAGGTGGGAAGGAGTAATAGAGTTGAGTGTCATCTGCATATTGATGACATCGCACCCCAAAACTCCGGACAACCTCTCCCAGCGGTTTCATGTATATGTTAAACAGCATAGGGGACAACACAGAACCTTGAGGGACCCCACAGGTCAATGGCCAGGGGGTCGAACAGGAGTCCCCCAGTACCACCTTCTGAGTTCGCCCCTCCAGGAAGGAACGGAACCACTGTAGAACAGTACCTCCAAGCCCCATCCCAGAGAGGCGGTCTAGAAGGATACCATGATCGATGGTATCAAAAGCTGCTGTAAGGTCCAGAAGAACCAACAGGGACACACTCCCTCTGTCCAGTTCCCTGGGTAGGTCATCCACCAAGGCGATTAAGGCTATCTCTGTTCCATAGCCAGGTCTGAAACCAGATTGAAATGGATCTAGATAATCCGTTTCATCCAGAAACCCCTGGAGCTGGGAAGCCACCACATGTTCCAGAACCTTGCCCAGAAATGGTAAGTTAGACACTGGCCGATAGTTATTCATTATTGTGGGATCCAATGATGACTTTTTTAACAGAGGCCTCACAACAGCCTCCTTTAGGCAGGATGGAATTCTGCCTTGTTGTAGGGAGGCATTGATTACTTCCTTTACCCACTCAGTCAGTCCCCCTCTGGTCTGTTTAATAAGCCAAGAAGGACAAGGGTCCAAGACACATGTAGTGGCTCTTATCTTTCCAAGGATTCTGTCTACATCATCAGGCTGCACAAGTTGAAAAGTATCCATTAACACTGGAACAGTAGGAGCCAAGATAACATCCACTGACACTATATTAATTGTAGCATCTAATTTGGACCTAATCTGAGTGATTTTATCTGCAAAATGCTGAGCAAATTCTTCACAGCGAGCCATTGAGTGGTCTGCATTTTCTACTTGAGGGTGAGTGTGTAAAAGACCCTTGACCACTCGGAAAAGCTCTGCTGACTGGCTCCTTGCAGATGCAATGCTGGTAGCAAAAAATAATTTCTTTGCTGCCCGTATTGCCAAAGAGTAGGCTTTCAAATAGGATCTAGCCCGTATTCGATCAGATACACTCTGAGTCTTCCGCCAACGTCTCTCTAGTTTCCTTCTCATTTGCTTCATCAACATCAAATCCCTAGAGAACCAGGGGGCTGGTTTAGCTCCACTCCGTGAGAGGGGACGCTCAGGAGCGATTGTGTCCACTGCTCTGGCCATTTCTCCATTCCAAAGGTTGGCCAGGGCTTCAACAGAATCACCTGCCAAGGTGACAGGAAACTCCCCAAGAGCCCTCAGGAATCCATCTGGATCCATCAGCCTCCTGGGGCGGACCATCCTAATCGGTCCTCCACCCCTGCAGAGGTTCTGAGTCCCAGTAAGTCTAAACCTGACCAGATAATGATCTGTCCATGATAATGGAACTGTAGAGAGTTCCACCACACCAAGATCATCTTCATCCCACCCAGCACAAAAAACAAGGTCCAGAGTGTGCCCAGAAGCATGAGTAGGGTCAGATACTACTTGGGATAGACCCATGGTTGTCATGGAGTCCATGAAGTCCTGAGCCACACCTGAAAGGGAAGTCCCAGCATGGATGTTGAAGTCCCCTAGCACTTTTATATTGACTGAGCGATATGCTTCCCCCCAATCCTATATTTTTGAGAAGTGGGTCCTTCATAACAACAACAAAATGTGCATCATGTAATTTATGAATGTGGATAATATGTTAATTTCACAGAGAAACACATGGCTGAGTTAACTGAAACCAGTGCTTTCATTTGGTATTTAGGCAGAACATAAACTTGATAATAGCTACATCCTGTTTGTTGATGCTGAGAGTTAAGAATTTTAACTGCCCTTTATTGCTGTTTTGAAAATCTGGCAAAATTATGTATATATTAGCAGAGCTGAAGCCAGAATGAAACACAAAGGGAAATGGCTACTTGCCACCTAAAGCAATAGTCCTGTGGTTACACTTATCTCTTTCCAGTAAAGCACACACGCCTAAATCTAAAGCAGAGCCACCAAATCTATGGGATTTATATAAATGTTGATTTACTGCTGAACAGTTGATTCAATGGATCTACACTGCATGGGAATCACTGTCAGGACCATGTGGTACACTTGGCCTGGAAATGACATGGTTGTGGCCACCAGGTGGAAATGGAGCAGAGGTAACTACAGTTCAAGTGGCAGGTGTGCATGAGTCAGCATTTGGAAGCTGTGCATCATGGGACATCTGATGCAACAAAAATGGGCTGGTGAATCTGTTCTTGATTTTAATCTGAACTTTTAACAACTTATGCACAGAGTTGAACCCTACCTTGTAAATAGGTCAGTAATCTTGGACAGATCCTTTAAATCTCAGACTGCAACCAAGACCTGACACACTGGTCCACTGACATCAGAGCCACCAACATCCACTAGTGCTATGCTGCTTATCGGTGCACTTTAGCACTTCCTAAGCGGTTTACAATCTATAAGCTAATTAACCCCAACAAGCTGGGTACTCATTTTAGCGACCTACGGAAGGATGCAAGGCTTAGTCGACCCTGGAGCCCTGCAGGAACTCCCAACTTTGTGGCTGTGAGAGGCTACAGTACCGGCATTTAACCACTGCGCCACCAGGGCTTCTTACCATTGTGGATGTCCTGACATTAGAAATTATGTAGAGCTTGCACAGTTGCTACAGTATGTCCAGTTATATAACACAAATTATGCTGCTACAATGGACTCTTCATATCCTCTGGGCTTTGGTTCCAGGACTCCATGGATAGCAAAATCTGTGGATTCCCAATTCCCATTATATACAATAGCATAGTAAAATTGTGTTCCTTATATAAAATGGCAAAATGAAGATTTACTTTTTGGAATTTATATTTTGTTTCTGAATATTTTCAAGCCGTGAAGGATTGAATCCATGCACAAAGAATCCATGGATATGGAGGGCCAACTGTATATGTTTCCTTTGTTCATTTTTCCTAACCTTTCTACCATCAATCTCATACATCTTGCAACTGCTGGCAAGATTGCAAGGCTTGGTGTCATGTCTGTGTGCCAAACATTATCCTCTTACTTCAGTCTGTTTTTGTCAAACACTGTACATTCCCCAGGCTTCTTATCAATGGTTATTAGACATTTTCTAAAGGCCTCCTCTCCTATGCAATCAATTTTTTTTATTATTTTGCATTTTTTGTTTGTTCATCACAAGCAGATGATTTTTCACTGTATATACACATCAGATGATCTACTGCATTTAAATAAGACTGGATCTATATCTCTTGGCATCTATATTCATGTGCTTCAAAAAGATTTTTTCCTCAGCTCAAAATTTCCCCTTCTCTCTCTCTCTCTCTCTCTCTCTCTCTCTCTCTCTCTCTCTCTAGATAGACAGACAGACAGACAGACAGACAACATTTTCATGTCAACTTGACCTGAATCAGAGCAACTTTTAAACAAGACCTGAAAACCTCAATAAATAAAATCTCAATAAATAGAAAGTCCTTGCAATGTACTTGTTGAGATAGTTGCCATTCCAGTTTCTCAGAGATGTCCATAATCATTTAATCCTGGCAATAGCATGAAGAGACTCCTTCCTCCATAACTGTCATCTTCCGGCCTATGAGGGAGTTGACCAGGCAGGCCCAGCTCCATCAGGGCTAGCCTGGAAGAACAGACTCCTCCCTACATAACTGTCATCTTCTGGCCTGCGAAGGAGTTGACCAGGCAGGCCCAGCTCCATCAGGGCTAGCCTGAAAAAGAAGAGCCCTCCCTCCAGTCCTTCTGCCTTGGTCCAGGCCTCAAAGAGAGAGAAGAATGCTGGACCTGATCCCCTCCCCCCCACCATTCCCTTCTCCTTTTGTGTCATGTCTTTTTAGATTGTAAGCCTGAGGGCAGAGAACCGTCTATTATCCCCTCTGTTGTAAGCCACCTGGATTCCCAGTGATTGGGCGGCATATAAATAAATCCTATTATTATTATTATTATTATTATTATTATTATTATTATTATTATGTGTCCTGCACAAATAAGCCCGTTTCACACCACCTGAACTGCCATGGTTCAATGCTATGGAATTCTGTATCTGTTAGTTTTGTGAGACATTTAGTCTTCTCTATCAGAGAGCCGTGGTTCCACAACAAACTACAATTCTCAGAATTCCATAGCATTCAGCCATGGTAGTTCAAGTGTTTCAAACTGGATTATACAGTGTGCCCGTGTCATACATTGGTGTGACATATGCAGCTTTCAGCATATGCTGAAAGTCATGCCAGAAAAAGCCCTGGTGTGGTCTGGAAGAAATAATGGGGCATGCGCTCATGGCATGCGCACCGCACTGCACCACAGACATGAGCCCCATTATTTCTAATGGGGCTCCAGCATACGCGAGATTTCCCTTACATTGGGGGGGGGGTCCAGAATGGATCTCCCAAGTAAGGGAAGAACCCGCTGTTTCTGCAGTGCAAATGCAGCCTCAGTAGTGATCACAAATACAAAACAGTTACCTAACCATAACTGTTTCATTGGCGGGTTATAGACCACCACTTGGGACGTCTGCAGGATGTCCCATTTTTAAAAAGGGGCGTCTCTTCTAGACACCCCTGGGTCTAATACGGACTCTGTCTGTACAATATGGCGCGCCGTTCCACACGGCCGCGCCAGCCTTTACGTATCGGACGCTGTGCGTCCAAACGTGTCACGGCGCTAATGAAACGCGAGTGCGCCAGCGGCCCTCGTGGACATCATTAGGGCGGCCGCAGAAGAAGCTCCATTTGGGAGCTTCTTTTTTGCTCCGTAAGGGACCGCGCGGTGTGGGCGGCGACGGCTCCCTTACGGAGCAAACGGCGGCTGGTGGCAGACTGCCTCAAAGCGGCGGTCTATAACCCGCCATATCCACAGTCACTATTGAGCTATTGACACTATTGCCTATGAATGTAACTCATGGTGTTTTAACACTTTACAAAACAGTCGGAGAATTATTCCATCCAGAAATACATATAATTGTTCTGTGTCAAAAAAAAAGAAAGTTTGGCTTTTTTGTTTGTTGGTTTGTTGTTTTAATTGTGCAGAAACAGGTTTTTGGGCAGAAAGGCAATTGTCATTTCTGCACTCTAATTCCTCCAAAGTACAACTACGGAAATAATGCTATCATGGGGTTTTCTTGGCAAGATTTGTTCACAGGAGGTTTACCAAACTGTTTTCAAACCTGAGGTTGAGAGCATGTGGACTTGCCCAAGGTCACCACAGTGGGTTTCACAGCTGAGCTGGAAATTGAACCTTGGTCCCAGAATCATAAGCCAACACTCAAACCACCATGCCAGCTGGATCTCAACTTTTTAATTTCTCTCAGGAAAATGCACTGGAAAGATGTATCTAAGAAGAAGTTACAAAAGCCTCATGCTGCCAACTTCCTTCTTTCAGTTAGTCTCAAAGGTACTACAAAATCTCACTATGCAGTGTAAAGGGTTTCTTTTAAAAACGAAATTGTCTTTGAGTCTTGAAACTATAATAATGGCTACTTCACTGTGAGCCAGTCCTGGTGCAGAGGTCTGAGCAAGGACGATGACGTCTGGAGACCAGGGTTGAAACCCTCTCGTTTGCCATGGAAAGCCACTGTTCAATTAACACTCTCTCAGCCTCAGAAGAAGGCAAAGGCAAACTCCCCTTTGAACAATCTTCCAAAAAAATCCCTTAAGGTCACCATAAATTAGAAATGACTTTGAAGGCACACAACACAACAAGAAACAAAGAATTTTAAATACAAAGGCTAAAATGGTGCAAAGCATGCTTTTAGTTGAAGTGGGGGCCCACCCAACTGAACATTAGACAACACGCATAAGGAATATTAATCATGTGGGAATAAGGTGGGTTCAAATGTGATAATGTCCATGTGGTGTAGCAAACAAAATCTTCCAACTCATACAAACAGGCTGGCCATTAGAAAAAACAATGAAAGTGAGAATGAGAGGTCTCCTTCACTCTCTAGCTGTGACAACAGGAAGCAATGTAGCAAGCTATAGAATTAACAAATTTGTAACAACTCCCAACCCTTCAGTTTTTGACTGCAAAGGAGTGAGGGAAGACAATATGAACAAGGCAAAACAACCGGTGGGGAGCAAGTGTAACACTTGAGGAGGAGGGGGAAATCCTTTCACTTCCTGCTGCGCAATAGAAGGAATCGAGCTGAAGTTCACACAGACAGTGTTTTAAAG
>NC_056525.1:21593308-21593787 GCF_019175285.1 Sceloporus undulatus | reverse complement strand
TGTGTGTGTGTATACATATAAATACGGCTTCACACTTTTGGCAGTACCACTATGTGTATATGTGTGTATATCTATGTGTGTGTGTGTGTGTGTGTACACACACACATATATATACAAACACTCAAGCAGACAGATGTGTGTGTACACATATAAATACGGCATCACACTTTTGGCTGTGGCACAGTGTGTTTTTGTATATGTGTGTGTGTGTGTGTGTGTGTGTATATATATGTATATGTGTATATGTGTGTGTATATATATATATATATATATATACACACACACACACACACACACACACATACATACATACACACACTCATACAGACAAATGTGTGTGTACACATAAAAAAGCATCTCACTTTTGGCTGTACCACTATGTGTATATATATAAGTATGTATGTATGTATGTATGTGTGTGTGTGCATACACACACACACACACACACACACATACAGATGGTGCATACCCCTTTCGTA
>NC_056525.1:21579015-21593208 GCF_019175285.1 Sceloporus undulatus | reverse complement strand
GCTGTGGCACAGTGTGTTTTTGTATATGTGTGTGTGTGTGTGTGTGTGTATATATATGTATATGTGTATATGTGTGTATATATATATATATATATATACACACACACACACACACACACACACACATACATACACACACTCATACAGACAAATGTGTGTGTACACATAAAAAAGCATCTCACTTTTGGCTGTACCACTATGTGTATATATATAAGTATGTATGTATGTATGTATGTATGTATGTATGTGTGTGCATACACACACACACACACACACACATATACAGATGGTGCATACCCCTTTCGTAAGTGGCTAAAGGCAGCAATTCTCGCAATATTACGTGCTAAACAGTGACCTCATTCTTCACCCCGGAAGTTAAAAATGTTGCGCCCCATTCAGAGCCCCACAGAGCATGCGCAAGGCTGCTGATGCGAATCGGCCAATACACATTGTATTGGGCTGGTGTGGTAATCCAATTTGCACTTGCCTCACTTTGCCTGAATACGCATTGGCCGATTTGCAAAACCTCGATTTGGAAGGCCACCCAGGTGTGAAACAACAATGCAATATGACGCGAATACGAATCAGCAAAGCGTATTCAGAGAGTGTGGGTGTGAATGAACAATGCGATATAATGTGAATACGCATTGACCAATGCGAACTGACCCCTAATATTCTCACTATTGGCTAAACTAGCTAGGGCTGATGGAACTGCAGTCAAACAATGTCTGGAGGATCTTCCTATTGTTCCTATTATTCTTATTATTTCACTTCTCCCTTTGGATCAAGGCAGGGAACAATAACAAATCAACCACGTAACAACTGAAAGAACATATAAAACCAATACATTTCAACAGAGCATATGAAATCAGTACGTATGAAAAACAATCAATTTCTTTTTATTACTTTATGCCTTGAAGTCATTTCTGAGTTAGGGCTATCCTAAAATGACCCTATCGTGGGGTTTCCTGTGTAAGATTTCTTCAGAAAAGGTTTGTCATTAAACTCCACTGAGGTTGAGAGCATGTGACTTGTCCAAGGTTACCCAGTGGGTTTTATGGATGAGCTGGGAACTGAACCCTGATCTCCAGAGTTGCAGTCCAGCACTCAAACCACTAAGCCATACAATCAATACAGATTTTAAAATGCAGAATTTAAAAATAATTTGAATAGGCCTGCCAGAAAAGACTGATCTTTAGTGGTGTTTTAAACTCAGACAGCATATTCACCAGCCAAATTTCTTCTCATTCCACAGTCTAGGGGTAGCTGAAGAAAATGTCCTCTGGGAAATAGTTTCCACTTGTCATCTTGGAAAGGAATGCTGAATGAAGGTAACACCACTACCTTCCAAACTAGTCCAGTGCACTGCTGAATGGATCTAGCATACAATTGTTCCTAATATTTAGTTGGTATCTCCTTTCTTGTAATTTGAAGCCATTGGTTTGGGACCTGCCCTGTGAATAAACAGAAAGCACCTCAGTATGTGTATGTATATAAGAGTGTGTGTGTGTGTGTGTGTGTGTGTGTGTGTGTGTTTATTTGTATATTGCTTTTCAATGATGATATCTTGCAGAATGCTAGTGTTCCAGGGAACTCTGGTTAAGAAACCCTGTTTCAAGCACTACATCATACCAGAGTAGGCACAGCACAAGGGTTAAAAGTAGACAGGTGACTGTTTGGTGTTATATTTGTTTTCTTATGACAATGTAAATGAAAGCTTGACTAGCAAAGATTTGGACTGGGGACATACATCTATGCAGGGGTGTGTGTGTGTGTTGAACTTGAAAGAATCCATGAGTCAGCCCAAGCTAATGGGTACTTGCTGGGATGCTGGATAACAGTGTGGTCACGGTGTGGGTCCCCGAGGACTACATGATCACAAGACTGACATGGACGTCGTGCCAAATAAAACTGAGATTTTTGCTTTGAACTGCAGCACACAAAGGAAAGGAAAGCAATACATTTAGCTGCTATGGATCTCCTGGGCAAGATAAATAAGCAGGTCAAGAAACATTTACAAGCAGAGAGAATATCAAGCTGGGGTGGAGGGAAGAGGAACAATCAACTTTCCATTCCCTCTTGTATTTAACTGCCAGGGTACAGCAGCCTGGTAACAAATAACAATAATAATAATATTTTTTTAAAAAAAAATCATTGGCCTAGTTCTCCTCATTGATGCAGTAAACCTATGTAAATCTTCATTAGGACTGTATCACTTCAGACTCCAGGTGGAGCCTCCATGAGGGATGAGTAACATGAGGCCCTTCAGGTATTGTTGGACTGCAGCTGCTTTCCTTTTCACTGTTGGCTATCCTGGCTAAGGCTGATGGGCACTGCAGTCCAATAGAAATACAGTCAACAACCTGTGGGTGATTTACATTGGCATAGCTGTCTGTTACACTGGTGTAAGCCCTTTCCCAAGAAGGGCATAGCAACAGCGAGGGATCTGCTCATCCTCTCTTGGCTTTCATTGTCATCCTTCCCATAATCCCCCAGAGCAACTGAGGCCATATTATCACTGTTGCTATGTAGGGAGTTCTGCTTACAGAAGCAACAAGTTATAATTTTTTAAGAAAAAGTCTTTTTTTAAGAAAAAGTCTTCACTCACTGCTGGAAGGACAAAATGAAGGAAGCCATTTTACCTTCTCTTAGAAGAGCCTGGAAGCAGCAAGCAAGAAAGCCCTGTCCCAGGTTCCATCCAAGTGTACATGTGAGGATGGGGGGACAAAGAGAAGGGACTCTGGGAAAATTTCCCAACCTGGACAGGCTCATATAGGAGAATATGTTCCTTCTCTTAACCTGGACCTGAGGCATATAGAGCTTTATAGGTCATAATCAGAACACTGAATGGAGCCTGGAAATAGACCAGTAGCCAGTGGTGCTGTCAGTAACTGAGAGTTGTATGTTCCCAAAACCCAGTAATGTAGACTCATTGATTGTGTCAGACTTAAGTCACCACAGTGACTTCCATTAGACTCGACTCAGCAATCAATGATGCACTGACCCTACTTGCAACTTGTATATTCAACCAACTTGCTGTCATCATTCCCTTGGAGCAGCAGGCAATATTTGCCCACAGCTGCTTTTCTCAGAGGGGTCCAGCAAATGTAGGCAGTGAGCTTGAGGCAGATGGATCCTTCTAAAGTGTGGGATCCTTCTAAAGTTTTTGTAAAGCCTGCCAAGCAGATCTCAACCACTCCCCATCAAGCCCATTCCCTGTTGTGTTTGCTGTTCCCCTTTGAAAAAAACATCTCACCTCCTTTTTCTTTTTCTGTTAAAAGTTAGTCCCGAGATTTGAGACTTGATTTGTATCTTGCAAAGTCTTGAGACTCAACTTGAGACTTGGAGTAAAAGACATGAATACATTACTGCCTAAAACTACCCATGATCTATGGCTGCAGTTCTTTGAACCAGCAGTAGTTTCTGAACACTGTTCAAAGGCAGCTGCATGCAGACTATGTTAACAGTAATATGAATACCAGTAGAGCTGCTATTCCTTATATTGTTTTTGTTTTACTTTATTTTGTGTGTTGTTTTAATGATGTGCACCCATTTATTTTTTAGCTGTTGTAAACTGCCTTCAGTGACTCCATTGCACAGAGAAAGGTAGAATCTGAACTCCTAAATTAAAGAACAACACACATACAAGCTTGGACAATCAGGGCTTTTCATATTGCTTAAAACAGGTGTTGCTAGACTGCAGTTCCTAGCAGCTCTAGTCAGCACAACCAATGAAGAAGAGCTCTTGGGGCTGCAGTGCACCAAAATATGGAAGGCTGTATGATTCACATTCTTGGTATAAAAATTGAATATGAGCATATGCTTTACATACAAGCACAAACAGTAAGGTGGAGCCAGTAGATATGATCTTGATCTTTTGTGTCCATGCTGTCTAAATATGACAGGATATATTTCTAGCTTACTGAATATCAGGACTTTTCTTTTTTACAGTTGTATCTTGCTTTTCCTTCAAGAAGCTTAATGTGATGTACATGGGTCTCTTTCCCAGTTTTATCCTTGTGAGGTCATTTCAGCTGAGAGATAGTAATTGTCCCAAGGACATCCGGTGAGCTTCATGCTGTGTCAGAATTTGAACCCATATTCCTCCAGTCCTAATACAACACTTTGACCCAGATTTAGGCAATTTTGGTGGGTCTAAGTCCATTTCTCCCAGTGACCGAGGGTGGAATAAGCATATATTTCAGGGGGATTCTCAATGAAAGCTTTGATTTTATTACTTATTTAAGATATTGATACAGTATATCATTTCTCAGCTTTCCAAGGCCTTCAGGCAATGCACAATAGATAAAAGAATTTAAAACAATACAGGTATACCTAAGTTAACAAAGCCTCTAGCAAAAAATATTTCTTTTACTAGGCATTTTTATGACCACCCAACCCTTTTCCTCTTCACCCTCTGCCTAGCTGGCATGTTTTTTAGCCACATCAGCCCTGGAAGGATGGGGAAGAACAACTGGAACAACATAGACTTTTGGTGTCAGCTTGTAGCAGTGTCTCAGTAGGTGCAGGCTTCATTTGCTCTAGGATACATTTATTTGCCTTTGTGGCAGACCATGGTGTCTTCAGAACTCTCTTCCAGCACCACATTTCAAATAAGTTGATTCTCTTTCTGTCAGCTATCATGATTTTTTGCTAGCCTTACAACACTGCACAATTAATGCAGTTTGACACCACTTTAAATGTCCTGGGTCCCTCCTATGGAATCCTGGGATCTGTAGCTTGTTGTGACACCAGAGTTCTCTGACAAAGAAGGCTAAATAGCTCACAAAACTACAAAGACCAGAATTCCAAAGCTTTCAGCTGTGGTAATTAAAACAGTGTCAAACTGAACTAATTCTGCAGTGCAGATGCAGCCATTTTACTTTGAGCATACTTTATTTTGTGATTGACGATTGGACAACAAAATGGGCTTAATTTGCAAATCAATATACCTCTGATACTGAGGCTAGAGGCAGAAATGTGTTAATTGCAGGGAATATGCATCCTTGCTAACATCTACTTTGACTCTCTGCTGGCCTAGTAATATCAGTTAAGGATGAAGTATGTTATGTATTGGCACTAGCATCATAAGTGCCAGTGTGGTGTAGTGGTTTCAGTATTGGGCTAGAACGCCAGGAGACCAGGGTCTGAATCCTGCTCAGAAACCCATTGGGTGCCCTTGGGCAAGTCACACTCTTTCTGTCTAAAAAAGAAGCCAGTGGTAAACCTCCTCTGAACAAATCTTGCTAGGAAAATGTGATCACAGGGTTGCCATGTTGACTTGAACTCATGTAACAACAACAACAACACTGACTGATACCAGTGGTAGCTTTGGGATGCAAATTGGGCAACTGACCAGAGTCCCACACTTTAGAGACACCCCCCTTCCAATAAAACTACTTGTTCCCTGTATGTTTCAGTCTACTTTGTCTGCAATTCATCAACGACACTGGCAGAGAACACCTCCGCCCCCCGCCCCCTTGTGCAACTACCACTAAGCCAGGCCCATCCAGATCTGCAGTGAGCTGGTTCATTGACCGGGAGAATTTGTATGCCTTTTTGTTGCACAAGCCCAATTATCCAGTTCACTCAGGACATCAGGAGGAAGCAGCCATTCTACTCACAAGAAAGGATAAAAGAGAAGAGAGCCACAATTTCACAGGTATTGTTTCAAAGGGAAATCTCAGGACAGGGAAGAAAAGGTTGATCTTTCATCTTATCCACTGTTCTGACTAGAAGCTGAAGGAAGAGGGTAACATGGAGCTAGAACAGATCTTGGGAAAGAATTCAGAGACATGGTCATGTTAGTCAGGAATATCACTATGCAAAAAGATCTTGTAGCACCTTTGAACTAACTGGGTGAAAGAAATTGTAACATAAGATTTTGTACACTTAGGGGCAGTACAGATGGGCAGCTAGAAGCTGCCCTTGTATGCCCTGGATCATTGCTGCAGCAACCACATGCCACAGCAATGATTCATTCCCTCTCGGGAATGATTGGCAAGCGTGCGATTGGCACGCTCACATGCCATGACCATGCCCCTTCCAGCCAGTGCCGTTTGGGCACTGCACCACACTCCTGTCATCATGGTGCCACCTGTGTGGACAGGGGCAAGCCATGATGGCAGCATGATGGCAGACTAGGGCTTCTGGACATGTAAATGACCAGCCTCATCTTCACCGGAAGGACAGGGCAAATTGTCTGTACTGCCCCTTGGTCTACTTCCTTAGAAAGCTTATGTTATAATTTCTTTTGCTCAGTCTCAAAGGTCTTTGTGTGCAAATCCTGGAAAAGTTACTTTTGGAACAAGAATCTGCAATCACCATGATCATCATAAACTGTGCAGCATTCCCCCAAACTAATCTTTGGGATTTTAATCCCTCAAAAGTAACTTCTCCGATATCTACACAAGAATATAACAGAGTTCTTGAATAGTCTATGGGCTTAAGGGGGGAAAGGGTGAAGCTAACTTTAGCCCAAATAGAATCTTCCTTCCCACCCCTTTCAGGCTGCAACTCTATACACACTTGTTTAAGAATGAATCCTATGGAATATAAAATCACAGAATTATAGAGATGGAAGAGACCTCAAGGGCCATCAAGACCAATGCCCTGCCATGCAGGAATACAGTAGAATTTAACTTTTTTTGTCAGTGTAAGACTGTATTATTATAACTCTCTTTTCTCCTGATCAGTGTATATAGCAGTGGTTTTTATGGGAAGAGTAAATGCACCAGGATTTCCTGCACTGAATATTTACTGTTGTTGGAAACATGATAGTAAAAGGAGAAAGTTGAAAAAGACCTTAAACAAACATCACTTCAACCCAGATGGGAGATCCAAAAGAGAGGATTCATGTCTTGATCAAGGCTCATGGAAATGTATGATTCAAGCTGTGGGGAGCCACACTGGGAGAAAGCTACTATCCCATGCCAAGTTTGTGGATTTCATTGAGCCATTTCAGACATGTCCTAAGTAGCTTGTGAGACACAGTATAAGATCACTGTACAAAAACCATGTATAATGTGTAGTTTTGCATCTTTGGGGAGACATTGATTCAACGGATTTGCTGACTGAGACTTTTTTTTTTAGGTTATACAGTCAAGGTCGAGAAAAATACGTTGATTTGGCAGTCCTTCAATTTATACATGAGTGTATTATTCAAGATGATTTATGTGCAGTACTCTGCAGTATTTTCATGGTACCTGTAACTATTGCATCTGCTGAGAGGTCATTTTTGAATTTTACACTTGATTAAATTAAAAAAGAATTCTCTCTGTAGTTCCCTATCACAGGAATGCCTGATACGATTAGCACTGGTTTCAATGAACCTGACATTTAGAGAGGTTCGGCTTGCAATGGTTTGACTGAAGACTTTGCTTCCAAGAACCCCTGAAAACATTAATTTCATCAAACAGGATACTGACTCTTAAATGGTTAATCACTGTACAGTTATGTACAGTTATTTATCAGTAAACTGGCTATCATTAGTAAATTAATATTTCCTACCATGATATCATACAATGTGCTTTTTTATTATGTTGTGTTGTTGTCATTCGTAGTTTCCATGTACATAAAAGCATAATTTGGAAATAACAAATGGCACACAGTATATTCAACTGTGATAAGTTGTTTTCTCTTGGTAACCAAGGGCATAATGAAGTTATATTGCAAAATTAATTCATTAATTGGGAATAAGTGCCTTTTGGGAAGTAAACCAAGTCTATGAAAGCTTACACTACAACTTTTTTTGTTCAATTAATCTCAAAGGTGCCATAAAATACCTTTGCATACTGATCTTCCAAACTAACACAGCTATGTCTTTGAATTTTACCCAAGTAGGAATAATTTTACAAACCGTTCTTTGCTCCTTACCTGGAAACCTATGAACAGATAACCCACCATTCTTCCATGCCCTTCTACTGAGGATATTTAATTTAAAAAGAAAAAAAACCCTATTCAGTCATCTCTACATTAATGCGGAAGTTCTTAGCCACAAATATGAACCAGATTTCAAGATGATAATCTTCCCAAAAGTCTTCGTCATTTTTTCAGTAACTTTATTTATCAGTAGTCAGGCAAGATCAAAACCATATTAACCTTGATGAGGTTTTCAGAGTCCAGTGTTCACTATGTAGTCCTCCAGTATCCTGGAAAAACAGCATTTCCTGGAATTGCTTGTACTTGGGATGGTGCCATTCCAAGCCTTCCCTGTGCCAGAGACAGAGAGTCCTCCTGGCCACTGATGTCATGTCCATGACAACCAGAGGTTATACTTTGGCAGCAGTGCCAGGAGCAAGTGGGGGGATGGGTTTAATTGACTGATAAAGGCATGTTCAAGGAAAGGGGAGTGTAGGGACAAGAAGGCAATGCAGATTTTTAAAAGGCACCTCCAGAATAAATAATACAGATAATAGGAAAGATTGTTCTGCATCCATACCTCAGTCTGGCCACAGTGTCCCAAACACAGAAGGCAATTAATGCAAACCAAATCCAAGCACCTTTTTTCAAAACATTGAGAGTGGAAAGGGAGCAAACCAGCAACTTGGAAGCATGTTTTTAAAGAGGAGGGGTTAAAGGAAGAGGAAATCAGAGCAAATAGCTGCTAGTATATTGGAGTGAGAGCAATTCAGATCTTCTAAATTTAATGCAAGATGAAAGAGAAATAGCCAATGGAGCTACTAGCCATCCTTCCATTGATCCCAATAGAAAATGAATCTATCAGGCAAATGCTGGCATGAATGTAAATGAGAATGTTGGTTGAGTATGTGGTTATCAGGAGGGGTTATGGGAGGTAGTGTGCATAATTACAAAGGAATATATGGAAATAGCCATTGCAGGGAAGGTTGCCAAAGTAAAAAATAGAGAGGGCTCCTGTATCTTTAAAGGTTGTGTAGAAGAGGGAGTTTCGGCAGGTGTTGCTTGTCACCTGTTTGCTTGATAAGCAAGATATGCTTAATTCCCTCTTTTACACAACTCTTAAAGGTACAAGCACCTTCTCCAGTTTTCATTCTGCCAACCTGAATTGTAGGGATAGGCCACAAGCATGTATGGTCAGGAATTAACTAGAAACAAAGTCAGTAAAATAGATGCAATAAAGGTTTTTTTGCTGGGGGGGGGGAGCAAAAACATGTGAAAACCAGGGAAAGAGAAAGCTACTCATACATCCCATTTTTCATCTTTTAAATGTTAGAAGACTAGAGTAAAACTCAGGTACTAGCCTGTTTGTTGGAACAAAATTCACATTAGCCAAGTGCAATTCTGAGTCAAATGGAGGGAAGCCTTGCCATCAGAACATTAGATTCATTTGATACCAGGCCCACACAATGTGATCTACCAAGCCAAAAAAGACACCAGTCTATTCAGAATGGACTTGATAAAAGTCCTAGTTTTTCTACCTGTCATGTTGTTGTTTTGTGCCTTCAAGTTGTTTCTGATTTATGGTGACCTTAAGACAAACCTGTCATGGAGTTTTCTTGGCAAGATTTGTGCAGAGGCAATTTTCCTTTGCCTTCCCTTGAGGCTGAGAGTGTGTGATTTGTGCAAGGTCACCGAGTGAGTTTTCATGGCCAAGCAGGGATTTGAACCTTGGAACTTTACCACATTGCCCCAGGAAAGGGCCACCTGCATTCCAAAAGGGAACGTTCTGAGGACGGGATGCGGTGGGGAATGAATTTTACCACACACTTGGAACGCTGCCGCCACCACCGAACATCCCCATCCCATTCCGAATGTGTTCCCCTTGAGAAGTGTTCCCAAAAATCGCCCCCTCTGGGACGTTCCCTTTTGGAATGCTAGTGGCCCATTCCTGTGGCAATGTGGTAAAGTTCTTGGTCTCCCAGAGTCCTATTCATAATTCAGCACTCAGCCCACAGGCTACGTATAGTGAGACAGAAGTTGCCAAATGCCAGGAAGGCTACAAAACATTGTGGATAGTATATATTGGGCTTAGTAAATCACAGGTTATAAGTCAATTTTATATTGGTAATTTGCCAGTGCACTGTCATTGTCAAACCTACAAATTCATTGGGCTAACATTTGCCTGTCCTGAAAGGACATAAATCTTGAATCTTTTTAGTTCAGGCCAAACATGCTGATTTCTGCTATATGTCCCTAAAGAAAATTTATCCAGAGTTTGATTTTAGTTGATTCCCAACCTTATAGTGAATATTAGAATTATCTATATCACAACTCATACTTTAATTAATTTTATTATACTGGCCTGTTTTATCAATTACTATCTTGAACAGGAATAGAGAACCTTTAGCTTCCAGGTTTTTTTTACTACAGCTCCCACAATTGTTTACTATTAGCCATACTGGATGAGGTCAAAAACATCTGGAGAGTAAAAAGTTATCCACCCTTGATTTAGATGGATTGGGTTTCCATTTTAAAACAAAAACAAAAGAAATACTTTGCATTATCTCTCCATGGAAGAGAAACTTTTGTGGGTTATTGTTGTTATAGTTATTTATATCCTGCTTTTCCTCCAAAATTGGGACTCACGATTTTTTAAAAAACCAATACAATTAAAAACATACAAAAAATTAGCATTAACATAGAATCAAACTCTTACAGTATTAAAATATATCACACATTAAAAGAATAAAATGCATTTTAAAGGTGCTTAAAAACAGTACAGTTAAAACAGTACATTACTCCCATCCTATTCTTTAAGACCTTTCTGTTTTCCTTTCTGAATAAAAAGGTTTCAGCCTGCTAACAGAAGGACAACAAGGAGGGGGCTAGTACAGCCTCCCTGGTCATTCCACAGTCTAGGGGCAGCCACAGAAAAGGCCCTTTCTCATGTTCCCACCAAACGTACTTGTGATTGTGGTTGAACTGAGAGAAGGGCCTCTCCTGATGATCTGAGCCAGGGCTGGTTCATACAGGGAGATATGATCTGCCAGAGTCATACAGGGCTTTATAGGACATAACCAGCACTTTGAATTGTACCTATAAACAAACTGGCAGCCAGTGGAACTGTCTCAAGAGAGGCATTGTGTGGTCTCTATAACCTTCCCCGGTTAACAGTCTGGCTGCAGCTCTCTGGACCAGCTGAAGTTCTGAGCACTCTTCAAAGCATCCCCAAATACAGTGTGTTACAGTAGTCCAAATGAGATGTAGCTAATGCATGTACCACTGTGACCAGATCCAGTGTCTCAAGGAACAGGCACAATTGGCACACAAGCTTTAGATGTGCAAAAGCACACCTGGTCACTGCAAAAACCTGGGCCTCCAGACTCAGGAGGAGTGTAACCTCATCTAGTGCAGGCTGAATGCCTATTCCCTGAATTGCCTTTCCTAACCAGGAACATCTCTGTCTTGTCTGGCTTAAACTTCCATTTGTTTGCCCTCATCCAGTCCATTAATGATGACAGACACTGGTTTAGAATTAGGACAGCCTCCTGTGTGGATTGTGTGTTGAATTTTAAATAGAGGAGGAGGAGGAGGAGGAGGAGGGGAAGGAGGGATAAGCAGGGAGAAGATGGCAATTTATTATTTAATCCTGGACAATTTTTGAAATAAAATGTAACATAAACTTTTGACAGTACTTGTAAGAACGAATGAGAAAAGTCAATAGAGACATCTAGTGGTCATGGCTTTCCATACAATTTTAATATTTTTTTAAAAAAATATACCTCAGTTACAAAAGGAAATAAGTCGGAATTCTATGCAATCTTGCCATTGATTAATAGAAAAACTCTAACCATGTTTGTTTATGTAGCATAACCCTAAACATGCTTCCTTTGTTCATAATGGGATTTATTCCTGGGCATGTCTTCAAAGTATTGCAGCATTAGTTAAAATTAGTTAAAGAGGATAATGTTTGGTAAGGTGGAAGCAGTAGGAAAAGGGGGAGACCACATTATATGTAGATTGGTTCAACCAAAAAGGTCATGGCCCAGAATTTTCAGGGCAATTGAAGACAGGGCATTTTGGAGATCTCTCATTGATGGGGTCCCCATAAGTCAAAGCCAACTTGATGGCAATGAACAGCAACAACAAATGCTAAGGAAACAAACATACTACGGGATGCACTTTAACAATTGTATAGAAGAAGAAGGCATTTTACAGGCAAAGCTTAGATAAGATACTTTTTTTAAGAGTACAGTACTGGAATTTAAATTACAGTGGTCATATAGGTTGGATGATTCTGGGACCTGGAGTCAAAAAAATAACAACTTTTCTAAGTTCAGTGAGCAACTCTGGCATTTTTCTTCCCTTGGACTCCAAAAAGTTGCAGTTAGTGAAAGTCTCTCAAGTGCATAAACTGTTAAAAACACAGGGATCTTGGATCTAGATTAGGGATTGGCGACATGTGGGTCTGGTCCCCATTTGGCCCCAATGCTGTTTTTACACCCCTCATAGAATCATAGAGTTGGAAGAGACCACAAGGGCCATCCAGTCCAACCCCCTGCAATGCAGGAAATCTCAACAAAAGCATCCCCAACAGATGTCCATTCAGCCTCTGTTTAAAGACCTCTAAGGAAGGAGATTCCACTACACTCCGAGGGAGTGTGTTCCACTGTCGAACAGCCTTTACTGTCAGGAAGTTCCTCCTCATGTTGAGGTGGAATCTCTTTTGCTGAAGCTTGCATCCATTGCTCCGGGTCCTAGTCTCTGGAGCAGCAGAAAACAAGCTTGCTCCCTCCTCAATATGACATCCCTTCAAGTATTTAAACAGGGCTATCATATCACCTCTTAACCTTCTCTTCTCCAGGCTAAACATCTCCAGCTCCCTAAGTCGTTCCTCATAGGGCATGGTTTCCAGACCCTTCACCATTCTAGTCGCCCTCCTTTGGACACTTCTCCCTTTTAAATTGTGGTGCCCAGAACTGGACACAATATTCCCGGTGGGACCTGACCAGAGCAGAATAGAGTGGCACTATTCCTTCCCTTAATCTTCCCTCAATACCTCCAGACATTTCTGTCCTTTTCTACCCACTCCCCATTGGATTTTCTTTCCTGGTAGCATCTAGAACAAATACAGTCATTCCTTCATTTGCACGGACTTTGAATCCATGTCCCTCAGTGACTTGCAAGGAGCAAATAGAGAGATTTAAAATGGTGAGGGGCACTGCTATTCAAGCCAATAGGGCTTGAATATTGGTGGATTTCCGTTTTCGTGGGGGGAATGTTCTGGAACGGATCACCCACAAAATCAGAGGGGTGACTATATTCACCTTTTAAATAGGTTTCAGGAATCCCTCTGCACTGTTTAATATAAGATAATATTCATTTTTCAAAACCAGAAAATGATTTTTATTCACTTCTGGAGGATGTAATTTTAATTCAGGGGAGTTGAAATTAGCATATTTGGTATACATGTGATCTTTGGAGGGCCCCATGTACAAAAACTGAGTTACTGGAGCTGCCACACTTGCCCCAATGTTTTTTTAAAATATGAAAAACCCTAACTTTGCAGTCCTGTATGTATATATCTGTGAGTAAGCCCCATTGACATCAAGAAGATCTTAGTGAGTTAACGTGGAGGATTGTGCTGTAAACAAAGGCTGCATCCACAGCGCAGAAATACTGTAATTCAGTTTGATACCACTTTAACCACCATGGCTCAAACCTATGGAATTCTAGAAACTGTAGGTTGTTGTGGCACCAGAACTCTCTGACAAAGAAGGAAAAATGTCTCTCAAAACTACAGTTCTCAGAATTCCATAGCATTAAGCCACAACAGTTAAAATGATATCATACTGGATTATTTTTGCAGGGCAGCTGCTGCAGCCATTGTTGCCTATAGAAAATGAGAAGCATTGCATTTTGAGTTGCTTTGTTAAAACGTAAAATGTAAGCCATTCTCAGAAGAAAGGGCAGCTCTGGAAAAAGTGATAGAAATACACAATACTTTGGGGCTAACTAAAGAAAGAAGTTGGCAGCCTGGGTTTTCATAGCCTTAAGTCTATGAAAGCTCATGCTGTCAACTTTTTTCTTTAGTTCGTCTCAAAGATGCTACAAGATCCCTCTACATATTATTCTACAAATTAACATGGCTATATCTTTGAATTCTACCATAGTACTTGCTGTCGCCCCCAAACTCTGGAATGACCTGCCGGATGAGATCCGTCAGATAACATCATTAGACAGCTTTAAAAAAGTGGTCAAGACGGATCTCTTCCGGCAGGCCTTTCCAGATTAACCATCCCGGCCCAGGTTCCTGATTCCCTCATTCCTCCC
>NC_056525.1:21566438-21574015 GCF_019175285.1 Sceloporus undulatus | reverse complement strand
CTCCGCCCCTGACATGTGGCTCCGCCCCCGGATAGTGGAAGCTCCGCCCTGGCATGCGGCTCCGCCCCAGAGGGTGGAGGCTCCACCCCCGTGTGTGGCTCCGCCCCCGGAGGGTGGAAGCTCCACCCCCGGCTTCGGCCCCCCAGTTGTCTGAGGGACAACAACCCGGCCCCCGGCTCAAAAAGGTTGCCTACCCCTGCTCTAAGCCTATCATACACTTTGGGGATACTCTTGGATTCACCCCGGAGCCTGGAGACCCAGGACCTTATCTCACAGGGGCTCCAGGCACGGGATGAGAATGGAACGAAAGAGGCCAGGAACAAGTGGAGAAGAAGTGGAGGACACATTTTACCGCACACAGAAGTCCCCATTCCGTTCCATTCCCTTCGCTTCCATTCCCGGTCAGTCCCAGAGGATGCGATTTTTGAGAACTGTTCAGAACAGTTCTCAAAAATCGCATCCTCTTGGACCAATTGGGAATGGAATGGAAGGGAACATTACGAGTGAAGGACTTCCAGTGTGCAGTAAAATGCATCCGCCACTCATTCCATTCCCTTCCCAGCCCCTTTTGCACCGTTCTCATCCTGTGCCTAGAGCATGTGTGGTAAGGTCCTCAGTTTTCAGTGGTGTCCAGAGGTGTATTTCCAAAGTGAAAGTTGGTGCATCAACTGTGCCCATTCTTAGAGTACTTGGACTCCAAGAATAGCACATGCCCTGGTTACATCCCATGTGGATTATAGGTATGAGCTCTATGTGAAGCTGCCCTTGAAAAGTGCTCAGAAACATCAGTTGACCCAAAGTCCTACAGACAGATTGTTAACTGGGATGGGCTATCTGTCAGTTAAGGACATGAAACAGATGCTAGTCTAATGCTGAGGCATGTACCCTACGCTCCAAAAACATGAAAATTGCCACGTTGAGTGTGCTGCACTATTCATAAAGTGGATTGGGGGAAGATGTAGCTACAGAACGCAGCCCATAACTACATGGTACACATACATTTCCCAGTACAGGATCTTGATCTGAGTATATAATTGGCTGCATTACTATTTTAAAAACTACACTTGTGATTGTGTTTGTAACACTTATTTCTAACTGGTCCCATAGAAGTCTAACAGTTTCAGTGAGCTATCTGCTGCAGCTCCAAGGTATCTTTCAAAGCTTGTTTCTACCCATTCAGATGCTATCAGCCATTATGTGAAATTAGTGGAAGAATGCACCCCACTCTATTTACCCTTTCTTACATTGGACTTAGTATTTTGCTGACCATTCACTCTCTTTGAAGAAATCCTAACAGATATGCATTTTGGCCATACTAGAATGTGACAGAAAGTTGGGAGAAACATTGTGTTGCTTTTTTAAAGCCCAAAATTCAAGACATTTTAAAAAGACCAAACAGCTCTGGTGAAAAGGTGATAGACATACACAATACTTTGAGTACACTGTAAATTGAATAACCCAGTGTAAGAATTAGCAGAGAATAAAGGAAACCAAATATAATAACTTTAAGGGACTTCATACTTCAGATAAGATGTTTTACAGACACCTAATGTACCTTCACCTTCAAAGTCATACAGTCCTGGAACCTCAGCTTGCATACCCTCAAATCTTCCAGTTTGGCAGGGACAGTCCCTGCTATCAGATCAGAATGCACAGGGAAGCCATTGAAATCCATAAACACCAGGACAACTTCAACAGGAAAAAAGTAAACAAAGTTTGGCTACCAGTCCTGAAAAACACCAAAATCAAGACCCAGCACATGCAAGTGAAAACCATCCAGGGTGAGGGGGGGGGTTCCCTGAAGACAATGGATCATTATTTAAATAGATACCTTGACATCTTCCCATTCAACAACAGAACAATACACAGACTAACATGTAAATCACTTTCCCTCAACCAACAGTATATATACCCCACTTTCTTCCAAGCCAGCATTCCCTGAAGATGCCAGCCACAGCTGCTGGCGAAAGAGCAGGAATAAACTCTTCTAGAACACAGCCCATAACCCAAAAAAAACCCCACGTTCCTCTGCCATCCCACGTTTTCAGCACCATTTGAAATATTCTGGTTTTTTTCTCCTCTTCCCATGCCCTCAGCTTACTTCAGTTGCTTCAGTAGTTTCGTCTTGAAAGTTATACAACTCTGGAACCTTGGTGTGTGATTCACAAGAGATGGGTTAGATACCTGCTTACCCTCCAAATATGCTTAGATTCTTGGAAGAAGGACAGGGTGAACACTATCAGGGTGGACAAAAGAGATGAACATAGTGACAATTGGTGGCTTCTATGTCATTGGTAGGGCAAATTTGCTTTATTTTCTAGTCTGAACTTTAAAAGAACTATCCAAGATACTCACTCCTATCCCCAAAACAGATTTTGCCCTATGAATAGATGGTTTAACATTGTTTAATATTCAGAATACATTGGGCTGGATTCACTGCCTCACTGACATGGAAAACATAGCAAGTATTTTAACCGTAAATGTATTTTATTGTATTGTTTTAATATGTATTTAATGTGTTGCCCAGTCGTCTAGTGACTGTAATAAAGGCTTTTGATTTGTTGTTTGTTGGAAAACACCAGCCACTTGCAGGTAGGCATAAAGAGTCACTGTGCCAAAGATGGTTCATTATGAAAAATGTTGTGCTTTTGGATCAGTTTTTGTGATGTCCAGAATTAAGCATTCTCTTTTCCAGTGCAGTACTGACTGTTATTTGCAAAAACACTGTTAATGGTGTGTAAATCCCCAATCAAAATAAAATTAGTCATGCCCACGTCCTGTTGAAATCAATTCACTGAAGTTGTCTTATTGATTGCAACAAGACTTCAGGGCAAGTAACTTTCTCTGGATAACAGCCATCAGATTTAAGCAGGGTCATTTAACAATTGATTGTTGCATAATTATATCCTGATTGTAAATGGCAGAGTATGGTGCTTTTTGATAGGAAACAGAATGTTTTGTGTGAGCTGTTTATTATTCTTGTTTGTTTAATATATTCCAAATATGCAATTACAAGATTATACATATTCTTTAAAATGATGAAAAAATCATTGATTTTATTCATTCACTCATTCAAATATTTCTATCTTGATCTGTGTCCAAAGATTCAGGTTGGGTCATGATAAAAAAAAAACAGTTTTAAAAATATTTTAAACAGTTTTAAAATAGCTCAGACAAGCTAAGACAGTTGAGAAGAGAAAAGGATAAAGGGCCACAACCCAACAGGACAAAATCAAACATGGCCACAAAAGCTTGGGTAAACAGCCAGGCTTTAAATTGGCACCAAAATGAGACCAAATGTAGCAACAGCTGGACCTGGGTGTAACAGCTGAGAAGGCCCTATATCTCCAGTGAGTGTATTGCTCCCAATGGTAAGACACAGAGGAGTGATGCTTTAGTAGATCATAATGCTTGATCTAGTACATGAAGACAGCAGTGCCTAGTGGTGCCCAAATCAGTGCAGCTAGGAATCTATTCAGAGTTGTGGCTTGTTGTCATTATAAGTATTTCAAACTTTAAGATGATGGCAGTAATACATTAAGGGTTGAAACAGATGGGCAAGAAGTGGCAGCATGAAGCCGCTTCCACTCAAAATGCTGTGGGGCCATGTCAACCATACCCCATGGTCCTGACGGCACTTTCTGCCACAGTCCCAAATGGACTACAGAAAGAAGCGGAAAAGATTCGCTCCTTTTTGGCCTGGTTTTGGGCCGCCTTAGGTGTCCTGGAGACAGCTTCAGCATGGCTTCTGTGCAGCTTGGGGACACACATCATCTAATCATCACACACCCCAAGCCACACAGAAACCATCTGTTTTTGCCTCTCTGTTTTAGGCCTGTCTTTTACTCCAAGTCTCAAAGCAAGTCTCAAGTCCTTGCAAGATACTTTCAAGTCAAGTCTCAGGTCGACTCTCAAGTCTGGTAGCCAACTTCAACAGAAAAAAGGAAGTGGTGTGTGTGGAGGGATGGAGTTTCAACAACTAGAAGATCAAGAAGACATGCACAGCATTGGATGATAGGAGTACAAGGATGTGTTTGTTTCTCAGAGGAGAAAAAGACAGCAAACATGTTAGGCAATGGGCTTCTTGAGGCAGATGTGATCCCTCTAAAGCTAGTTTTCAAGGCTCATCTCATATGCAGTAGAGACAGGCTGATGAATAGCCCTTTGTTGTCCTTTTCCCTCCAAGAAACAAATGTGACCTCTTGGGCCAAGTCATCTGCTGCTACTTCTAGGAAAAAAGAACTTTAGAAGGATCCATCCTGTCCCTCTACAGCAGAGTCTCAATTATCCGACATTCGGTAATCCGACATTCCAGATTATCAGATGTCGAACAGTCTGTGGACAGGGCTTGGAGCCCTTACTACACCCCCAGCCAGAAAGGTCTCCAAGCGCCATGGCGGCAGCACCACCAGGCCCCAAGTGTGGCAACGGCACCCACCACCAGGCCCCGAGAGCGGCAGCAGCAGCGGCCACCACCAGGCCCTGAGCGCTTTTCATAGTGATTGCAAGGCTTTTCTATGACCCTCCGGATTATCCAACATTTTTGGCTATATGACCATGGGACTGCCTGTTTACGTCAGATAATTGAGACTCTACTGTATTTATAAAGAAGAAAGGCTGCTGAGTAGAGTTCAACACTGGCTTCCAAAATCAGGAATATCAAGTCGATAATTAAAAAATTACAAGTCACAAGTCAAGTCAAGTCAAATCAGTGCATCATTTACATGGAGTTGAATCCAAATCTAGTCACTGAAGGAACTTGAATTGGACTTGAGTTCATGGCAACTGACTCAAGTCTACATCACTGGATGATGGCAGTCAGAGTACATCCATTACCAAGGATACCAGATCAGGATTTCTGATCAGGACTTCAGCACCAAAATATGAGTCCAAGGAATGGGTCTCTGATGTCATGAAGTGGAAGGCTGGTGATGTCGTTAAGCCTGATACAGTAAATACAGATCCCAGTTGCACAAAGTATACAGTTCAAAAATACCAAATGAGAAACACACATATACTTTTCCAGGCAACTGAAGAGGGATCAGGCCTTGAGATCTGGAAACCTTATGAACTCATGATCATGGAAGAGAGACCTGAAGGATTGAATACATAGGCCTCAAGCTTCCTTCCCCCCCTTTCACTGCAAGTTGTTCATCACCATTCTGAGGCTTCTATAGACATTTTTTTAGGAATGCCTGAAATCAGTGGAGTTTGTGAAGTCAAAAGCTTCCACAGCTGGCATCCATAGGTTTTTTTTTTGGGGGGGGGGGGTTGCTTTGTTTTGTTTTGTTTTGTTTTTTGGTGTGTGTGTGTGTTTGGACTATATGGCCATATTCTAGAAGAGTTTATTCCTGACGTTTCACCAGCATCTTCTGAAGATGCCAGTCAGAGATACTGGTGAAACATCAGGAATAAACTCTTCCAGGACATGACCACATAGCCCAAAAAACTATCAGTGGAAGTTATTTGTGAATAAGCATGGTTAAGATCAAGTTTGTCTAAGGCACAGACTAGAGACAAAATGAAATATAAAAGCAGTTCTCAACAAGAAAACTGTTAATCTATACAGTATTTAAATAGGTTACCCTCATCTGAAACAAAATACTGTACTGTTGTTCTATCAGTATCTAAAAAGGGATGGCTGATAAGAACAAATCACTACATTGCTCCAAAGTCCAAGGCTATCCTGTTGAAAAACCATTCAGATGACAATCAACAGAAATCATCTTAATACCATTGCAAACACTCATAACAGTCATCAGTACCTCTTAAAATCTGAAGGCCTCCACAGATTCATTTACCAATAGCAAACACATAATCTTGAAAAGAGAAAGGCAAAGACTTCCTCCCAAGCCAAGGTTTGGAAGCACTGAGCAATCTACATGTTTCTGAGTGCCTCTTGAATTACAAATGATGTAGGAAAGGAAGTCCTGCCATTCTTGCAATGAGTCCCTTTAATTTTATGTTATGTTAAGCACTGGAAAAGTGCTCATGATCAGTACCTTTCTTCCTGTATCTGAATGCATTCAAAAGCTCAGTGCTTGTGTCTGAATGCTTCCTTTATCTCAGTGGTTCTCCACCTGTGGGTCGGGGCCCCTTTGGGGGTCGAACAACCCTTTCACAGAGGTCGCCTAAGACCATCGGAAAACACATATTTGCATGTAGCAATGAAAAATAATTGCATGGTTGGGGGTCACCACAATACAGTGGTGCCTCGGGTTACGAAAGTAATTCGTTCCGCGGCCGCTTTCGTAACCCGAAAAGCCTTCGTAAGCCGAATTGCCATAGGCGCTAATGGGGAAAAGCCGCGATTCCGTGCGAAAAAGCCGAAAAAAGCACCAAAAGTTTTTTCGTAACCCGAAAAAACATTCGTAACCCGGAACAATAATTCCCTATGGGATTTTTTCGTATCCCGAAAATTTCGTAACCTGGGTATTTCGTATCCCGAGGTACCACTGTATGAAGAATTGTATTAAAGGGTCGCGGCATTAGGAAGGTTGGGAACCACTGCTTTATCTGAATGTTTTCAGAGGTCAGGAGACTGGGTTTTAGACAAATGTTGACTGGTTTTTAGACAAAATGTGTACATCTCCTCATATGTTTATCTAACCATTCCTCCCACCTGAGCCAAAAGCCATGCATGGATTTTTCCTCCATTTCCTCTTCAGAGCAACCCCGTCACATAAATAAGCCTGACAGAAGAGCTTGCAAAAGTTATCTTTTGGGATTATAGCTCCCAGAATCCCCCAACTAGCATAACCACTGGTAGTCCAAGAGGGGCAAAGTGTAGTCTGTGATTTGCATGTACCTGTAGCTCTCCTTCGAAGCCTCCTGGTGCTGAACTGACTAAAATATTGAATTTGTGAAAGAATTGTATGTGTAGGGTTGCCATAGGTCAGGACCTCCAAACCGGGACAAATGTAGGACAAACGTAGGACAACATTTTCAAATGTAGGACACATTTTTAAAAAATGGAGGACACACGAAAAAAATTGATGATTTTTTTTTAATGTTAATATAAATGCATGTTTCTTAGGCATGATCAAAATGGAGGACATTTTGCCATTACTCCTAGACAGATGGCAGAAATGTACTTCCCTTTCTGGCCACGCCACCCCCCTCCATTCCAAAACACACACGAAGCACATTTGGGCATTTCACTGGGTCCTCATAAGTTGGAAAGGAGCTGAAGGTACACAACAACAACAACAGAGGAGGAAGAAGGGAGAGGAGAAAAATGAATGAGAACGAGAAAGAAGAAAAGGAAGAGAAAGAAGAAAAGTAGGAAAAAGAAGATAAAAATAGGAGGAGGGGAAGAGGAAGAGGAGGAAGAAGAAGGGAAGAAGAAGAGGAAGAAGGGAAGAAGAGGAGAGGAAGATGAGGAGGAGGAGGGGAAGAACAAGAGGAGGAAGAAGAAGAGGAAGGGGGAAGAAGAAGAGGAAGAGGGGAAGAAGAGGAGGGGAAGAAGAAGAGGAGGAAGAAGGAGGAGGAAGAGGGGAAGAAGAAGAGGAGGAGGAAGAAGGAGGAAGAGGGGAAGAAGAAGAGGAGGAGGAAGAAGGAGGAAGAGGGGAAGAAGA
>NC_056525.1:21536751-21566428 GCF_019175285.1 Sceloporus undulatus | reverse complement strand
GGAGGAGAAAGAAGGAGGAAGAGGGGAAGAAGAGGAGGAGGAGGAAGAGGAGGAAGAAGGAGGAAGAGGGGAAGAACAAGAGGAGGAAGAGAGGAAGAAGAACAAGAAGAGGAAGAGGGGAACAGGCAAGGCTCCCTTCCCTTCATGCTGCGGCAGGAGCAGAAGAAAGGAAGGCAGCCTAGCCTCGGCAAAGGTCCCTTCCCTTCTCCGGCTTCATGCTGCGGCAGGAGCCGAAGAAGGGAAGGCAGCCTCGCCGTGGCAAGGCTTCCTTCTCCCCCTCGGCTTCGTCCCAGGCAGCCAGCAGAGCTGAAGAGGGGAGGGAAGCCCCCCCGCCAAAGGAGAGAGGCCTACACAGGCGTCTCTCTTTCCCCCGCCACCGCTGCCGCGCTAAACGCACAGCAAATGCCGGCCTCAAACTCCCTGACGCCCCACAGCCCTGCCCAGGCCTACCTGGGCTCCTCCTCCTCTGGGCCAGCCACTGCCCCTTGTGGGCAGTTGGAGACACTGCAGCTTCTCCTATGGAAAAGCCTAGAGGAGGAGGAGCTGTGGGCCTTTGGCAAGCACGCGGAGGCGCGGGAGCACCTGGGCCCCTAGGGGCCCAGGACAATGGGCCAAAACCAGGCCGGGACGCTTCCAGGGCCACAAACCCGGGATTTTCCCAGGTAAAACCGGGTTATTGCAACCCTATGTATGTGGTATGACATTTTTATTGTGTTTCCAAATTCAGTACCCAAAAATATATTAGAAAATAGCACATGAGTAAAAAAATGTTTTTTCATCACCACTCTACGTAATTTGTGCATTTATAACTGTTAAAAAGCCCGCCCACCCCCTTAACAAAACAACAGAATGTGTTACTTGAGCATGTGGCCAGCCTGAAAAGTGGGCTCTTCCATTTGCTCACTCCTGCAATAGCTCAAGAGTCTTCCTATCAATGAAAACATGTATAACATCTGACCCTTAGAAGGAATAGGAAAAAGAAAGTACAGGAAATAGCAATGCATTCTGAAAGCATTCTAAAAGTATTTCTGCTTGGCATTTTTCCCTTCCATGCAAGTAAGCAAGAGACCAGGAAGAATTCCAAACATATATTTCTGAAAAGCACTTGTGGGACCATAAGGGTTTTACAAGAGACTCTGTTGGAGCCATCAGTGTGCTTTTTACTCCGCTTTCAATCAAGACTGCCTGTCTCCATTTTAAAGAAAATGATGGGAAGAGGGAGTTGAGTTGAGACTAAAGCTTCCAAGTTGAGTTTCCTTATTTCCTTCTTAAATTAGTTGCAGGAGTACTTCTCAATCATCTTCACACACCACTCACTGCTGTGAGTCAGCTAATAATAAAGAAAGATGATACAGAGAGAAATATTTGTAGCATTTTCATATCTTTCCTTTTTCCCTTCAGTTAATGCAACCCAGGTCATACCCTATCATATGACAGCATGATGGTCTTGAATCTGTATACATCATGGCAGCCTTTATAAGCATTTATATTTTTAAATTTAAGCTGCAAAATACATTGCATTAGTTTTCACAGCTCACAGGCAAGGATTATAAAGACAAGAACCCAAATAAATGGATTCCTGAACAAATCAAACCTGAACTCTCTACTCTCTCTGGAAGCCAAGATGATCAAACTGAGGCCATCATACTTTGGTCACAGCATGAGAAGACAAAATTCATTAGAAAATACAATAATGCCCAGGAAGGCAGAAGGCAGTAGAAAGAGAGGAAGACAACACACCAGATGGATAGACTCAGAATGCTAAATGTTCTAGTCAGAAGTTTTCTGACCAAGGAAAATGGTGCCCGGCAGCACTGAACAGGGACAGCTTGGTGCTGGGGGAATGGAACAGGGCCTTTTGGAGGATGCTTTGGCGTGCGATAAAATCCACTTTTGGCTGGTCGCATGCGCACATGAGAGTCCCCTTCCAGTTCCCGTAACAGGCAAAAAAATGTGTGTGATAAAGTTCTCCATCAGGGAGGCCATAGGCCTGAATTTGCAGGACCTAAGCAGAGCAGTGGTGGATAAGGGCTCTTGGACATGTCTCACCCACAGGGTCACCATAAGTCAGAGTCCACTTGAAGGCAGTTAACAACAACAACAACATAACCTGTTATGGAGGCAGTATGATGTAGTGGTTTGAGTGCTGGACTGGGACTCAGGAGGACCAGTGTTCAAATTTCCACTTGGCCAAGGTTTGGATGACCCCAGTCAACTCATACTCTCAGCCTCAGAGGAAGGCAATGGTAAATCCACTCTGAACATATCTTGAGAGAAACCCTCATGCTAAAGCCTTCAAAATGAATTGAAGCCATACAACAACAAGAATATGTTTTTTAATCTTAAGAAACTTGGTCATTACCACTACCGCTTTGGCTGTTTTGGGTGGAGGATGCTGTTGTGCGTCCTTTCACTAATGGTACTCTATAGGCAAGACCCATGTTGCACAATTGCCTTGCTACACTTAATGAATTTTACAGGAGACCAGAAGATGTTTTCTACTTGTAAACTTCCTGGGTTTTCCCAATCCTCCTATTCCTCACCACAGAAAATTCATTAAGAAGAGAAAAACAAAACAGTTGCACAGTGTGTTTTGACTGATAATGCTGGGAGCTGTCTACCCAGAAGCACCCTAGCTATGAGATTTTAATCACATGGAGAAAGAAAGGTTTCTTTTTGAAGTTATAATTGTTTGCAGATGGAAAGGGAACAATGAAGAGAAAGCTTCCATCCTTAGCTATTTTCCCAGTGGATAATCTTAAAATTCTATCTAGCATTTAAAAGAGGTGTTGCACTTGTAAATACTCTCCAGGGCTTGGAAAGTTACTGTTAAAATGAAGTTTGTTCTTGCTCTCCATTATAGCATTTAGAAAGCAATTTATTGTCATTGCTTGTTGCAGACTTTAAAAACTCATTATTAGTGTTACTTGTTGCTCTGCACTTCTCTGTTACTTTTCATTGCAACAAGTTCCATCTTGGGGTGATAACCTTTATTGGGCCAACAGAAAGGGGCAAAATACATGACATTAGCTTTCACAACTCACAGGGAAGGATGATAAAATAGCATGCAGCAGAAGGAAAGAGACTCTGCTGTGGTCAGTGTTTATAGTCTGGATGGTTGAATCTATGGATAAAGATCCATGGATATGGAGGGCTGACAGTAATCACAGAATCATAGAATCATAGAGTTGGTAGAGACCACAAGGGCCATCCAGTCCAACCGCCTGCCATGCAGGAAATCTCAATAAAAGCATCCCGACAGATGGCCATCCAGCCTCTGCTTCAAGACCTCCAAGGAAGTAGACTCCACTACACTCTGAGGGAGTGTGTTCCACTGTTGAACAGCCCTTACTGCCAGGAAGTTCCTCCTAATGTTAAAGTGGAATCTCTTTTCCTGGAGCTTGCATCCATTGCTCTGGGTCCTAGTCTCTGGAGCAGCAGAAACAATCTAGCTCCCTCCTCAATATGACATCCCTTCAAATATTGAAACAGGGCTATCATATCATCTCTTAACCTTCTCATCTCCAGGCTAAATATGCCCAGCTCCCTGAGTCTTTCCTCATAGGGCATGGTTTCCAGACCCTTCACCATTTTAGCTGCCCTTCTTTGGACATGCTCTAGTTTCTCAATGTCCTTTTTGAATTGTGGTGCTCAGAACTGGACACAATATTCCAGGTGGGGCCTGACCAGAGCAGAATACAATGGTACTATTACTTCACTTGATCTAGACACTATTTCTATTGATGCAGCGTAAAACTGCATTGGCCTTTTCAGCTGCCGCATTGTACTGTTGACTCATGTTCAACCTGTGGTCTACTTGGACTCCCAGATCCTTTTCACACATAGTCTCATTCAGCCAGGTGTCCCCCATCGTATATCGTTTATTTCATTTTTCCACCTTAAATGCAATACCTTACATTTCTCCCTGTTGAAGTTCATTTTGTTAGCTTTGGCCCAGCTTTCTAGTCTATTCAGGTCATCTTGAATTTTGATCATGTCCTCTGGGGTATTAGCTGCTCCTCCTAATTTGGTGTCATCTGTAAATTTGATAAGCATGCACTCTATTCTTTCATCCAAGTCATTGATAAAGATGTTGAATAGCACTGGGCCCAGGACAGAGCCCTGTGGGACCCCACTGGTCACTTCTCTCCAGGATTAAAAGAAGCCATTAATGAGCACCCTTTGGCTTCGGCCAGTCAACCAATTACAAATCCATGTAACAGTTACCATGTCTAGCCCACATTTTATAAGCTTGTTTACAAGAATGTCATGGGAAACTTTGTCAAACACCTTACTGAAATCAAGATATACTATATCCACAGCATTCATCTACCAAGCTGGTAATTTTATCAAAGAAAGAGATAAGATTTGTCTGACATGACCTGATTCTCTGAAACCCATGTTGACTTTTTATGATAATGGAATTGCCATCTAGATGTTCACAGGCTCTCTATTTAATTATCTACTCTAGAATCTTTCCTTGTATTGATGTCAGACTAACTGGACAATAATTGTTGGGATCCTCTTTTTTCCCCTTTTTGAAGATGGGGACAACGTTTGCCCTCCTCCAGTCTGCTGGGACTTCTCCTGTTCTCCAGAAGTTCTCAAAGAACATTGCCAATGGCTCCGATATTACATTTCCCAGTTCTTTTAATACCCTTGGGTCCTGGAGACTTAAATTCATTTAGGATAACAATGGCAGGATACAGACCGCCCCAAAAGGGTGGTCTCCCGTCGCCCTGGTTTGCTGTGTGAGGGAGCCGCAGTGGACAAACTGCGCGGATCCCTTGCGCAGCAAAAAGAACCCGCAAAAAGCAGGTTCTTTCAGCGGCGTGGTTGTGACACCACAAGGCACCAATGGTGCACTTGTGGCGTCACAAAGGCGCCAGGACATACGAACGCTATCCGTCCATCACATCAAAATGGTGGCGGCCATATGTACAGGGTGCCACCATTTTGATGCCCTCGTCATGTGCGAGGGGTGAGTCACATCTGGAAGTGCCGCCCCTTGCATGTAACAACGGCGCCCTGTAGGGCCCGTCTGTACAGCACCAGTATATTCCTGTACTCTTTACTTATTCTGTGCTGAAATTCCCATATTCTGTCCTCTGCTCCATTTTCCTGAGGTTGAGCACCCTTTTCCTTTTCTGAGAAGACTGAGGCAAAGAAGGTGTTGAGTAATTCTGCCTTTTCTCTGTCCCTTGTTAGCATTTTGTCATCTTCTCCACGCAGTGGCCCTACCATTTCCTTCTTCTTCCTTTTTTGCAGACATATCCCCAAAAGCCCTTTTTATTGTTCTTAACCTCTCTAGCAAGCCTGAGTTCATTCTGCGCTTTAGCTTTTCTGACTTTACCCCTACCCATGTTTGCTATTTGTTTGAATTCCTCTTTGGTGATTTTCCCATTTTTCCATTTCTTATACATTCTCCGTTTAAAACTTAGCTCGGTTGAAAGTTCCTTAGTCATCCATCCTGGTTTCTTGAGACACCTCCCATTTTTCTTTCTCACTTGAACTGTTTGAAATTGTGCCTTCAGTATCTCCCTTTATGAAAATCCCATCCGTCCTGAACTCCCTTATCTTTTAGTATTTCTGACCACGGGATCGCCCTCAATACTTCTCTAAGTTTATTGAAATCCGCTCTCCTAAAGTCTAGAATGCATGTTTGACTATGCCTGGCTTCTCCTTTCCAATGTATAATAGACTCCAGGAGAACATGGCCACTTCCACCTAATGATCCCACCACTTGCACCCCATTAACCAAGTCATCCTTGTTGGTTAGGATCAGATCTAAAATAGCTGACCCCCTTGTTGCCTCTTCCACCTTTTGGACAATGAAATTGTCTTCGAGGCAAGTGAGGAATTTGCTAGATCTTGAGGATTTTGCTGAGTTTGAATTCCAGCAAATATCAGTGTAGTTGAAGTCACCCATCACTATTACATCTCTCCTTTCTGAGTGTGTAGCCATCTGTTCTAGAAAGGCATCATCCAATTCCTGCATCTGACTTGGGGGTCTGTAGTAGACTCCCACCATAACATCCTTGTTGTTTCCCTCCCCTTTAATTTTTATCCAGATGCTCTCCACCTGGCTTCCAGGATTGATACAGTTTGACACCACTTTATCTGGCATGGTGCCATCCTGTGGAATGTTTGTTGTGGCACCAGAGGTCTCTGTGAGAGAAAGCTAAATATCTCACAAAACTACACACTCCAGAATTCCACAGTATTGCACTATGGCAGTTAAAGTGGAGTCAAACAGCATTAATTCTGTAGTATGGAGGCAGCCTATGATTGTGGCTGCTGTAGCTGACTCATGCTGTGCTTCTCTTTACAGCACAAATGTAAAAGGCTGGTGGGTGTCAAAAGCAGGTGTCCTTGGTGTTTACCCCCATTGTGTGACGTGTCAACATTGGACCTGCTTTTGAAATTGGATGATAAAAGGAGGAGATTTCTTGGAGGACAACAGGGTTTTCTCTGTTGCTTTGAAGGAACCAATATTGTCTCTTGATGTGTCCCTTGGATCACCCAAGATTATGGAGGGGAAAGGAGGAAAATCCATTTTCTTCATGCTAGCTGTGCAGCCATTACGTTGTTCCTTGCCTTCCAAAACTATCCCCTCTTAGTGCTTATTTCATCTCCTTGAATTATTTTTAGAACAATAGTCAATTATACTTTCAGAAGAATTACTTTGCCACATCAAAGGATGGTTAAATTAAATTACCACCATATGTCATCCATTTATTTCACTTCCAAAACTAATGGGTATGTAGTTAGCTATATGGTATCTTTGCTGTACCTGTTATGTAAAATCTGTTTTGGTTTTGGTCTTTCCCCTCCTCCCTAATTCTCAAATACAAAACATTTATTTAAAAACAATTACCTCCCTACGTGAAATATTGGAGGGGGGGGTTTCAAATGCTTGTGTTGCTTAGTAACAAAAGGTCTGAGTATCACAGTAAACATTAATTACACGTTTTTACATTCAATATCCTTGAAAGCAAATGTGTTTTAAATAATCCATAATGTGTACTTCACTTAATTTTAGCCTTTTCAGCCTAATCCTTCTCTCTGTCTTGCACACATCCACACACACACACACATCATACTCAGGAGTGTAGCCACAGGGTGGGGGGTTAAAATGATGTTTTTGGTCCCTAAATAACAATTCAGCCCACTCCAAAAATGTATATACTGTATATTGCCCCTCCTATTTTTAGCATTACAGAGAACTATCCTGATGAAATTGGTTTGTGCGTAGAATTCTTATATTTACTGTTTTCATAATCTTTGCCACCCCCTTTTCTTAAAATGCCTAAACTGTATTTCCAATTGAGGTTTTAAAATATTGCCATGCTAGAAATTTGGGGACTGAAACAAATTTTCAGGGGGCAGGGGGACCAAATTCTTGTAGAGGAGTCAATGTATTTCATTTTGCTGCCACCTCCATCACCCCTTCATAGATACACATAGCTACAACCAGCCTTTAACTTGCTGGGTAGAAGGATGTGCTGTGGGTTTTAAAATATGTAAAAATGATTTTGTTTGTTTGTAATTGTTTGAATTTAATGCCTTAAGTAATGATAGGCTAGGAGAGCCGGCATGGTATATTGGTTTGAGCATTGGACTATGATCTGGATTCAAATCCTCACTCAGTCATGAAAGCCCCCTGGGCAGGGATGTAGCCGGGGGGGGGATTCTTAGGGTCCGGACCCCCCCCTTCCATTAGAAAAATGAATGGTGTGTGCTGCTGCGCCGCTGCACCCAAGCCCCATTATAATGGTGGCACTTAGTCTGGACCCCCCTTCCTAAAATCCTAGCTACGTCCCTGCCCTGGGTGACCATTGGCCAGTTCTGTCAACCTCAGTGGATGGCAATGGCAGACCCCCTCTGAAGAAAATGTCTTAGGGTCACCATAAGCCAGAAACAACATGAAGGCATACAACAATAACAATGGCCCGTTACAGACAGCCAAAATAAAGCTGCTTTGGGTCTCTTTGGAGGTATGCTATTTAAATGATGCATGGATCCTAAGAATCCAGAAGCTGCACCAAAAGCTGCACTCCGGTGCTTAGGAATAGAGCGTGGCTTTGGTGCGACCTCTGGACTCTTAGGACCCATGCATCATTTAAATAGCATACCTCCAAAGAGACCCGAAGCAGCTTTATTCTGGCAGTCTGTAACAGGCCAATGTTTACATAGATTGATATTTTAAATGCTGTTTTAACTTTTGTACCATATATTGGTTTAGCTATTTTAACTTTTATTGTGAGCTGCTTTGAGTCCCATTTTTGAGATATAAATCAAATAATTGTTGTTGTTGTTGTTGTGTACCTTCAAGTCATTTCTGACTTGTGGTGACCCTAAGGCAAACCTATCATGGGGTTTTCTTGGCAAGATTTGCCAAACATATTAAATGTATGAATAAATAAATAAAAACACCCTTGAATACCCTGAAAGGAAAAAGATAATTCATTTTAAAAAAGCTTTTGTTACTATGATTATCATGAACTTTATTCATATCCTGCTTCCCCCGTACCCAAAGAAAAATGGCAGAAAAGCAAGATATACATTTAATTAATTAATTAATTTAAATAAAACCATTATTCAAGGCAACTTAAAATGAAACCAAATACAATACAATACAAATACGGAAGATTTGCATCATTTTCTTCTGGAATGTTCTTTGTATTTGGACCTGAGAGCCCAATACCTTGACCCTCTTGTTGTACACATCGGAAATGTTGTTCCCTTAAAACAAGTGATATTTTTACTGGCAGGAATTGATTACTGCATGTCTTATCAAACGGCCAAATATATTAAGTTAGTTCGGTCCAAAAGAGAAGCTTTTAAAATTATTTAGTGACAAGATATAATCTCAGTTTTATTTTGTACATTTTACTACCAATTTAATTGTCCTGTTTTAGGTTTAACATGGTATTGGATTGTTTTATGGTTGTATGCAAAAGCCTGGTTGGCTAATGTAAATAAATAAACTGAAACTGAATTTGGGGGGAAAAAGTGAGCTCTTTAATAGCTCAACATTGAAACTGGGTGCACCTGTTGCAAGTTCCTTTAAACCTCACATTCATGGAGAGAGGGAGAGAGGAAACGCTTCCAGAACTGGTGGTATTATTATTATTATTAACCTTTATTTATAAAGCGCTATAAATTTACACAGCGCTGTACATACAATCTTTTTAATTGGACGGTTCCCTGCCCTCAGGCTTACAATCTAAAAAGACACAACACAGAAGGAGAAGGGAGTGGTGGTGGGGAAGGGGCCTCTCTAGTAGGATAAAACATATAAAATACATAGCAATATAGGAAATGATTCAATAAAACAGGCAACAAAAGAACATCAAATAGCAAGTGACAATTATGCAATGCCTGGGAACGCTGCCCTGAACAGGGGGGTCTTCAACTCCATTTTGAAGCTGGTTAAAGAAGTGATGGCTCTTGTTCGTGGGGAAGAAGGTTCCAGGAGTGAGGGGCAGCGAGTGAAAAGGGGCGAATCCAAGATGGGGCAGAGGAAATCCTGGGCTGGGACAGCAGACCTTGACTACCAGAACGGAGGGCCCTGGTGGGAAGGTGAGGGGAAATAAGGTCTGATAAGTAAGGAGGGGCCAGCCCATGGAGGGCTTTAAATGTCGACAGCAGGAGCTTATACTGAATGCGGAAAGGGAGGGGGAGCCAGTAAAGGGATGCCAACACAGGAGAAATGTGGTCAGAGTGGTGGGCGGATGTGATAATGCGTGCAGCTGAATGTTGGACAGAAATTAAAGGACGGAGGTGAGAGATAGGAAGCCCTGCCAGAAGGATGTTACAGTAATCAAGTCGTGAGATCACTAGGGCATGAACCAGGATCTTGGCAGCAGTGGCGAAGAGATATGGTCGGATTTTAGCAATACTGTACAAAAAGAATCTACAAGCCTTGGCTGTGGTCTGGATCTGAGGGATACATGACAGAGAAGAGTCAAAGATAAAACAAAGACTGTGGGCTTGCTGGACTGGTTGAATAGAAATGTTGTTCACAGAGACAGAAAAGGAATGTTGAAGGGTGGGCTTAGGAGGAAAGACAAGAGGCTCCGTCTTGGACATGTTGAGCTTCAAACGCCGATGGTGCATCCACTGCAAGACAGCTGTGAGACATGATGAAACTTGCTGTTCAAGCCTTGGAGAAAGGTCGGGGGTGGAAAGATACAACTGGGTGTCATCGGCGTACAGATGGTAGGAAAAACCAAAAAAGCTAATGAGTTTACCTAAGGACAGTGTGTAGAGAGAAAACAGAAGGGGACCCAGACACAGAGCCCTGGAGAACTCCAACAGATAAGGGAACAGGAGATGAGGTTTGACCTCCTGCAACCACTGCAAAAGATCTGCTAGACAAATAAGATCTAAACCAGTCAAGAACAGAGTCTGAGAACCCAAGGTCAGAGAATATATCTACTAGAAGACAGTGATCAACGGTGTCAAAGGCTACAGACAAATCGAGAAGGATGAGAACAGAGTAAAGGCCATTAGCCTTGGCCCGTAAAAGGTCATTCGAGATCTTAGTGAGAGCTGTCTCTGTAGAATGCCTTGGGTGGAAACCAGACTGAAAGGGATCGAGGATGGAGTTGGCTTCAAGAAACTCAAGACAACCAAGGAGCAGGTCTTCCAAATTCGGCAAGATCCTACATGGGCTGGGAGGCGAAATAGAAATACTTTTAAAATAAATGAAATAAAATAATGCAAGGACTTTATCACACAAGGCTTGAAAGGTTATTTTTATTTAACAGATTGCCATGATTTTATTGTGCTAAAAATCAACTAATTTGACATGTGGTGCTGGATGAGACCTCTATTGATACCAAAGACTGCCATGAAGACATATCAGTGGACCCTAAAGTAAATCAATGCTGAATTCTCAATAGAAGTCCGTATTACAGATGGATTAAGCCATGGTCCTCATTGAAGAAGATCTGAACAAGGCTTGTTGAAGTCTCTCATTCACAGGGTCACCATAACAACAATAACTCAGAGAGTACACACACACACACACACACACACACCCTCCATTTTATAAGAATTGTGATCTAAGTGTTAGATATGACCTAGCACAAACTAAGTACAAAAAACAAAAATCCTCTGTGTGTGTTTATGTTTCCATGATTTATTGTCATACAGAAGGATGGATGATATAGCTTTGAACCCATTGGAAGCCTACAGAGTTTGCAATATCAATAGGAAGGAAAATTGAATTATGACTACTAGTCTACTGAGTTTGGAAAGCAACAAATGAAGTTGTTTTCCACGTGGATGATGAAAAGGCTTTTAGAAGACTCCCAGTCAAATAGACAGAGCACATGTTTTCCTGGCAAGATACACAATAAACTCAGATATTTCCTTTTAACTCAACCCCTTGCTCCATTTTTAAGATCGTTCAAGAGAGCACCACTAGACAATACATTTGTCTCCTAAATCTTAAGACTCTTGTTTATACAACCAATAGGACTAAACTTCTTTCCATGTTCATAATAGTAACCTAACACGAAAGAAACACAAGAAGTTTTCAAACCTGTCATCTCCAAGACTGTCCAGATTGGTGGGCACTCTGATCATAACATGAAAATTTCTTGGGTTATAGCCAACAGTCCTAATCTTTGCAGTATTGTAGTCCCTAAAGGATGGACCATAACATTTACTAATTTTATATTTCATCTAATTAAAATGAATATTTTCATATGTTTTGTATTTTACACTTCTTCTTGGCTTTACTTTGCGAACGAAGATTCAGGAAGGACTCATCCGTGCTTTCTACAAGCGTGTTGATGACGTTGGATGTATCCTTCGAGCCTGTGCAATGGATTTTTCTGGTGGAGCACAGCATGCACAGAACTGGCCTCACCCTTTAAACCAGAGGTTCGACTGCTGAAGCCTTGACAGGCATTGACGGTGGCAGCGAGGTCCTCGGGTAGTAGGTTTGATTAGAGTTTCCTTCTCTTAGATGGTTGACCTTACAGGGTTAGACGAGCACCATCTGCCCAGGTTTGGGATTGGAGTTTTCCTTCTCCTAGGATGGTTGCCATAAGGCTAGAGAGCCCATCCTGCCCTTTGGCGCTCTTGGTCAGACCCTTCGGTTGTGACCTGTCTGACATGGGAGGCCTTACCAGTGGCTATTACATCACCGCCAGCATAGCTCACAACTTCATTAGGGTACGCAAGCCTCTCCCCCACACAGTCAGAGCATAGCTGGAGGGGAATAGGAGGCTGGAAGATGACAGTTAAGCAGGGAGGAGCCTCTTCCTTCAGGCTACCCCTGATGGAACTGGGTCTGCCTGATCGCTCCCTCTCAGGCCAGAAGATGACAGTTAAGGAGGGAGGAGTCTCTTCCTTCAGGCAATTCCTGGTGGAGCTGGGTCTGCCTGATCACTCTCTCTCAGGCCAGAAGATGACAGTTAAGGAGGGAGGAGCCTCTTTCTTCAGGCTAGCCCTGATGGAGCTGGGCCTGCCTGATCACTCCCTCTCAGGCTGGAAGATGACACTACGACAAACCTTTCATTATCCAGACACTGTATATACCTGTATGTATTGATTATTTATCCATGGATTTTATCATTGATAGCTTGAAAATATTTAAACCTTGATGTTGCCATTTTACATAAGGATACGATTTTACGGTGCAATTGTATTTAATGAGATTTCAGCATCCATAGATTTTGGAATCCATGTGGGGTCCTGGAACCAAACTACAGCAGATACCAGTGATGCAGACTTTAACCAATTGACTTGGACGAAAGTCAGTTCACTGACTCAACTTGAACTCACCTAAGAAATAAATGATGCTCTGATTTGACTCGGCTCATGACTTCTATATTTTTAGGAAATGACTTGCTGGTCTATCTTCATCCACAAACAGCACATACATTAGACAATGGGCTTGATGCAAGGCTTGAGGTGGACTCAATAGTGTATCCTTGGTGCACATTAGAGCTTTTGAAAAACTTTAGAAGGATCCTTCCACCTCAAGCCCATTGCCCAACACATGTGCTTCTCCCATCCAAGAATTTGATTTACCTAACTTTGTGCATGACGTCTTGATTTTCTAGTTATTGAAACTCCACCACCACCACCCACCCACACATATATCACAACCACCACCTCTTTTAATGTTAAAGTTGGCTCCCAACTTTTTATGTTAAAGTTGGTTCCCAACATGAGACTCGACTTGGGATTTGATGTGAATGTATTTGCAAGTACTTGAAACTCAACTTGAGACTTGATAGTAGAGACTTGACACTTGGCTTGAGATTTGGAGTAAGATTTGGGGCTCCTTGAATACATCACTGGCACATACTAAGGGCCCATTGTATAAATTTTGAGGTATTGTCTCACTCTAATAACAATTCAAATATATTGAGAGTTAGGATTCGGGGCAGTGCAGGGTGGCTGTGCAGTTTCAATAGATGGGCACTGTCATCATGATTTGCAAGATCCTAGCAGGTGGTACAAAGTGAACTAAAGACCATGCAGAGGAAGAAAATGGGTAGCAAACTACATGTAGTTGACTCCACCTCTGATACACCCTTGGCTTTGCCTCTCTGGCTTTTAGCCATCCAATAGTAGTGTTCAGCCTAGGACAAAAGCAAAAAAACAAAACACCTTGGTAGTGCTGGAGTGGGGATCAAAGTGACTCATAAATTGGGGAGAGATTATTGCAGGACACTGGAAAGTTTTCTGGTGGGTTGCCAAATCTGCATTTTAAAAGGATGTGGTAGAACTCCTCCTAAAATGGTGTAGAGGAGAATGCATAGCATCTAAGACTAGAATCCTGCACTGAACAACTTGGAAATAAGTCCATTGAACTGGATGGGGCTTATTTTTCAATTGACAGATATAGGATTACTCTTTCAAACAGCCCACAGAGAGAGGAGGGGAGGGAGAGAGAAAGAGAGAGAGAGAAATGTTAAAACTGGTATAGATGTGAAATGTTAAACACATGGGCTCTGATCCAGTTCTGCGCCTACAAAACTAGCTGCATGCAAAAATGTGATCTGTGTTGCCACTGACATAAAATATGCAAGCAGATTGTTCAGTGAGCCTTAGATAAACATTGCTTCCCCAGAGCTTGGAAATAACTATTCAAAATTAATAAGTTTCTTGTAATGATGCCTTTTCACAACTCAAAGAGAGAGGCTTGAGGGTGTCTCCCTGCATGGCCCTTCTTGGGGTCTTTTCCAACTCTAGGAGTCTGTGATTCTAAGGCCAGACAACAAAGGGAAGCCAGTTCTGGTCATTCCCAGGCTGCTGGGTGAAGGCAGCCAGTCCTGGAGGAGACCATTGTATCACTTCCAGAGCTGGCAGCCACTGACAGAGCTGGCGGTGAGGAAACACTGTGGAATCATGTCAAATTTGTATTACTCGTGTATATGTCTAGAAATTTAAATCAAAAATTGACTCCAAAAAACTGAGTCAATTTATTCACAGGTCAGTGTAGGTACTGAACATTAATTCTTGTAAAGGCAAGAGTGTAATCTGTTCTGGAAGTACTGTCCCAACCTCTGTTTTTTCATCCATCCAGCTTTTAGTATCCTGCTTTTAGTATAAGTACAAACAGTTAAGCCTGCTGGAATTGTATGCATTCTTTGGTATCACTTTCCTTTGCTTCATCCCTTACATCCTTTGTTACATGCCCCTAAGTTTTATCCATGGGTCATATCAAAATCTATAATTTTAGCATGTAAATCTGCTCTCAATTTATATATGAGGTCAAGAAACTCGCATGTATTCAAGCCCTGATGTGTTTGGGCAGTCAAAAATCAATGCAATATTATTCTTGGAAATTTGACAATACTTTGCAGCTTGTGGGAGTGAAAATAATCTCAGGAAAGGATTGTGGTCAAGGATCCACATTAAAAATACTCATGTTTACTCAGATAAATTAAAAAACCTTCCAGATGAAACTTTTATCACCCTTGACCCTTCTCCATTCACAAAATTTTACATGGATTTAAACAAAGCCGTCTTCCCTTTATATGCCTCTCATGTTAATTGGGAATGCAATTGGAAAGGAGGGAGACCACATTAGTCAAGGAAGCCACAGCCTGGAGCTTGCAGGGACTCAGCAAGGCTGAATAACAAGGCTCCCTAATAACAGGGAGACGTGAAAGTTCCTGGTTCATAGGGTCACTAGAAGCTAAAGACACTGCTTCTCCTTGCTACCAAAAGAAAATGGGGGGGGGGGGGGGAGACACTGAATAACTGCACAGTGTCTCTTGCCTGATCATGCTAGGAACTGTCCAATTGGAAGCATCCTCAAAAGTATATGTCTTTTTCATATAGCCTAGGCACATTTTCTTCATTGAAATTTTTATTATAAACTAACACAAGATGTTAAAAAATCTCTACAGATTACCTTTTGGATCTGCAGAGGGCGCCATATCATTCTATATCTGTCGAATCTAGAGCAATAGGGATTCTGTAGCTTGCAACTGTACCTGTCAGTCAAAGAGGTTCTTGCTCTCCAGTGGTCATTGTAAGACACAGAAGATTAAGTAGGAGTGTTCTTTTCCCCATTCATGAATGTATAAAGCCCAGCACTTTTTGATACTATTCCTGTTCTTTCCTCACAGATGAATCAGGAAGAGGCGGTGTGAAGTGCTTTTGAACCTCCAGTCCAGCAGCAGTCCCAGGACATGGTAGCAGCTCATAAAGACACTCATTTAAGATCAACAAATGAATTCTGAAAGAGAGGCTGCTGAAATTATCACAATTTCATCTTCCTTTGAGAACTACCTGCAGCATTTGCTGCATTGCCTGATTTCACTGGAGGGAAAGCAAACAACTCTCTGGAGCAACAAACAACAATTCTGTGAAGCAGTCGGTTCAGACATCCAAAGTGAATAGAGGACTTTTTCCAAGACTTGTCCTGCTCAGTCTCATGCATTGAAGAGCCCTGAGGACTTTTTGTTTTGATGCTACTATTTCCATAACTGCTCGTAAGCCTGAATATCTACCCCAACAATGAACACGACTATACACTGGGATCTTACATTTCAACCTGAAGAGGTCAACAGTTCAGCCCTTTTCAGGAGCAGGGAGGATGATGGATTCTGTGAACTAGTCTTCATCAAAGCTGATGTGTTCTTGTCACTGGGGATCATCGGCCTTTTGGAGAACATCTTTGTCATCCTTGCAGTGATCAAAAATGGAAACCTACATTCCCCCATGTACTTTTTCCTTTGTAGCTTGGCAGCAGCTGACATGTTAGTGAGCATATCCAATGCTTTGGAAACTGTCATGATTGTCCTCTTGGAGAATGGCTATTTAAACATCAACAACAGCCGCTTCATCCAACAGATGGACAATGTCTTTGACTCAATGATCTGCATCTCTTTGATTGGTTCCATATGCAACCTTTTGATCATAGCCATTGACAGGTATATTACCATTTTCTATGCACTTCGTTACCACAGCATCATGACAGTGAAGAAAGCTCTGGCCCTCATCGGGATGATCTGGATTGCTTGCATCTTTTGTGGCATCATGTTCATTGTTTATTCTGAGAGCAAAACTGTTATTGTCTGCCTCATTGCCATGTTTTTTACCATGCTTTTCCTCATGGCCTCACTTTATGTTCACATGTTCTTGTTTGCACGTCTGCATGTCAAGCGCATTGCAGCCTTCCCAGTGGATAATGTCCCCCACCAGCGTACCTGTATGAAAGGGGCTGTCACCATCACCATTCTCCTTGGGGTCTTTATTGCCTGTTGGGGACCTTTTTTCCTTCATCTCATTCTCATCATTTCTTGCCCCACCAACCCACATTGTATTTGCTATGCCTCACATTTTAACACGTACCTTGTTCTTATTATGTGCAATTCAGTCATCGACCCTATTATTTATGCTTTTCGGAGCCTGGAAATGCGAAAGACCTTCAAGGAAATGGTTTGCTGCTGTTTTGGCTTGAGTTCAGGATAATACATGCTCTGAAGTGTTAGCCTACTACTGTCCTTGGAGACATTAAACAAGGTTAACACTGAAGCAAAAATCCTAAACACAACCCTAAATGGTGCCATACTGGTGGTGAAAGATTTATACAATCCAAAGAGAAAAACAGAGTATTTCTAGCAGTGATCTAAAGAAGGCTTAAGAAATGGAAAATGTCAAGGGAAGGGCAGGAGTGATTTTTCTTTCCCCTTTATACTTTTCACTCATAACTTTGTCAAAGGGAGCATTTATGCAATTTGAATTTAAATAGGTAATGAAAACAGCAGTTTTAAAAAATCACACAAGTTTACATGAAAGGGTCATTCAGCTGGACTGCAGAAACAGAATGATGCACATTTCTGTTCTAGGGCTTCTATTCTTTTTACATTGAAAGAGAGGAAGGAATTTCAGCAGGTACTTTAGAAATCTGCACCTGGATGAAATCTCCCATCTGTACAACTGTTAAATGTGGCGAACCCTATTATTGAAAGTTTGACCATTCTGAATGGAAATATTTCACTGAAAAATAATGATGCTTCACTTCTGCCCACTTTTGCTTATGAGTAAACTCCTTTAACATACATCCAAAAAGGAGGAGGAGGAGGAGGATGGACCAAGGCTACAGTTCTATGAACATAGGTGTAAATCACATTGAAAACAGACAGCTTGACTTCTGAGTAAATGGGTTTAGGATTACAATGTATAAAAAGGATATCTTTCACAAGCAAATTGCCTCTTTAAAATAAGTGCATTTCATCAGCATCATTTTAAAAAAATGTTTCAGGAGCAACCTGTATAGTAAAGGAGAACTCAGCCTGTGTTCTCAGAATGAACAGAATGTAATTATAGATTGTATTTCTTATTGCCTTTCCCAACTTAAACAGGCTGTTCAATAGATATGAGCAAAATCAAATCATGAGTGCATCTCCTCCAAGGTATATCTTTCTGTTTTAAAGTGATGAGAGTGGAGATTATCAGAAGAGGGTAGAAAAGACTTGTCACTTGAGGTATCCTTTTGAACAAAATGGAGAAGCAGATGCATAAAGAATTTTAGCTCTGGAAGAGCTATCAAAGTAAACCCTGTTTTTCCTCTACAGCACTGTGAGTTAAGTATAAAATATGTTAAATATTATTCTATATCTTATGGTCTTTTTATTCCATGTTTTTCATGTAGCTACAGAACAAATTGTAATTTAATAATAATAATAATAATAATAATAATAATTTTATTTATATTTTCCCACCTCTCCCAGGTAGATCAAGGCGGGATCACAAACCAGTAAAATACACAACATACAATAATAAATTACGATAAAACTTTAACTACTAATTCTGTTAAAACAAGTTCTAACATTACATAGTTGACAGTGGGATGGGGGAATACAGATTCAAGGAAGGAAGGGGTAATATACCTTATATGAGGTCAGGTGGATAAGGTCGCCGGAAGAGATCTGTCATAATTGCCCTCCTGAAAGCATCCAGGGAGGTGATAAGATGGGTCTCTTCCAGGAGACTGTTTCATAATTTTGGACAAGAAATGCCTTAAAAAGATAGTTGTGCAGAGTTGTTCCTAAAGAGGATTGTTGCATAGCTGATTTGTGATAGTATACTTTTTCAACCAAGCAGCTTCATGACATGTGTGAATTAGCCACATGGATTCAGGTACATATGCAGTACCATTGTATATGCAGAGGTTCACAGGTACTAGCATTCAGCTGTGCATTAAGTTGCGCCTTTGGATAAGCCTATTGTTCAATTTTACCACTCATAACAACATTTGTATAGCTCATTCTATGCATAAATCTACATGTGGAAATAAGCAACCCTGAGGTAGGATCTCAGCCATTACAAGTTAACCAACTTTATTTAAATTGCTGTAGACACTGGTGCTATATATAAACCAGTATCCCAGTATTAACAAAGGAGGCACACAAGTGTTTCATGAGTCACAAAGAGTTTGACATAAATCATGACAGCTGCAGGTGCTTTAAACAAGTCATTAGTCTGTTTGGAAGAAGCTCCTGCACTGTCAAACCAAAATGAAATTATACTGAATCAAAACTGACAGATTTGTCTCTCCACACTGAGAGCTTTGAGGTTGTGACCCCATAAAATCTGGGTTTGAGGGCAGTATGTTCAGTCTTGCCAATGCTGAAAAACATTTATTGCCTTTTTCCCCATGAAACATCTTAATTTTTAACAGCTTTAATACCAGGTACTATAGACTATATTTCAGAGGAAGGAAGTGGCAAAACTACCTCTGAGTATTCCTTGCCTAAGAAACCTCTATGAAATTCATGGGGTCACCAGAAATTGACAGGGGATTTTAAGGCACATAGACTCACAAAGCAAACATATATAACACATCTACAAGGTTTAGCTCCCGAGTCTTCTTGACACAAATGGGCTAGGAGGAGTTTGTGTGCATTGTTTTTGAAGAATTTACAACATACGCAAATGTTTGCAACTGGCATTCACTCCCACACACACACTGGGCCCATTAACATTGTACAATTATAGTGCTACATGCCACTTCGACTGCCATGGTGACATCCCATGGAATCCTGGGATTGGGAGTGTAGAGATGGACATTTAGAATTAGAGTTTATTCCTATCTGTGAAGATGCCAGCCACAGATACAGACAAAACATCAGGAATAAACTCTTCCAGAACATGGCCACATAGCCCAGAAAACCCAAAGAAAACAATAGACCTTGTTGGTGAGGTAATAATAATAATAATAATAATAATAATAATAATTATTATTATTATTATTATTATTATTTATATCCCGCCTCTCTACAAAATGCAATCGAGGCAGCTGGTAATCCATGCTGGGTTCCATAACTGAGCTTCTCAAAGAGAAACTCAAAATTTCCTTCTGAAAAACTCAACGAACCCTTCTGAACAATCCAGATTTTCAAGAGAATCTGAAGATCATTGATCTACTGTTCAGTGTAAAATTATGAAGCATTGTAAGAGTATGTATACCAGCCTAGTATCCTTGACTGTTTCAAAGTGTCGTAGAGCCTACAGGTAACAAATACCCCATGTTTCCACTTTGGGGACAGACCATAGTTTGGGATTGGGCACCTTCTTTGCATGAAAATGGTCCGAGAACACTCACCACCAACTCCATGCAGGGCTGGGTAGAAATATCCTGTCTAAAACCATGCGGAACTACTTATGGAAGAAATAATGAAGTTGAGCATGGGAGCACTGTATAACATGGGTGTTACAATTTCTCATTGTAATCTACCTTTTTGCATTCTGCAGTTCTGCTTGCTGTAAAATTATGCCTCACGATTGTCCTTTGTATGCTCTTATGGAATCCAGTATATTTTCAGTTATAGTTTTGGTTGCCATTTTAATGTAATTTTTGTGAGTTTTATTTCATTTCCACTTTAGGTTTTCTGATTCCGCTCTGCTGAAAAAGTAATAATCTCTCAAATAAAACAACTCTGAAATCATCTTCCAGGTGTTCTGTACTTTCTATGATATTAATGTTTATGATCTCAACTGACAAGTCCTTCTAGTGCACCAGGCAGGAAAGTGCACAATGAGGGTAACACACATGCCTCTGGAGAAAAGTCAATTATAAGTGCATTAGCTATTGAGATACCTTTGTTTGGTTCATGCTCCTTAAAAAACCTTTACAATCTTCCCTTAGCTGTGATTCTTATAGCTTGTTCCTCAGTAAATTGGTACAATAGAAATTACATGTTTCTCCAGAATAAAGGGTTGGTTGCAACTCTAAAAACTTTAATGAGTCTTGAGAACAAATAACATGTTACTGGTAAAGCTGATTCTGAAATTCATGAAGTAATGTGCAGAATGCTGGCATGGTGTAATGGTTTTAGTGCTGGGCTAGGACTCAAGAGACCAGGACTCAAATCCCTATGAGCCATAGAAACCCAGTGGGTGACCTTGGGTCACCATAATTTGGAATTGATCTTGAAGACACACAACAAGAATACATTAATTTATCTGAGTTATATATATTTGTATTGCTAAAGCCCTATTCAGGTGTTTAGCAGAGTTAACCTACTACTTTCTTCACATGGAGAGTGACTGATTGAAAAGAAATGGGTCCACTATACCTGCAGCTTTCCATATGATTGGAAACCTTGAATTTTCACTGTTCTGGATTATGCAGAAAGGCTTCACGTGTAGCAGAGACTTTCCTTTTCAGAATGCCATCTCCAAATGAAGACAGTGACCATGGAGGATGAAGGGTACCATTTCCTCTGCCCATATGTTCAGTTTAACTCTATACCAAACATTTGACTAGGGCAACTATCTTTCTCTTGATCTGTCTTCTAGCCTGCATGCCACATGTGTGATGGGAGAAATCACAAGGTTAATGTGCAGATTTTCATAGAAATCATAACAGAACCTATTCAGACATTATGAGTTTAGGGTAAATAAACACAGAAGGAGGAAAGTAAGTTTATCCTATCCTTCTCTGTCCCTGCTCTCCTTAGATGAAAAGCAACTTTCTGATGAGAGGAACTTTCTTTATCCTTCTCTTTGATTCCTCAAACCTATACAACATTAGGAGAGCCAGTGTGCTGTAGTAGTTTGAATGTTGGCCCCATACTCTGAGAGACCAGAGTTCAAATCTCCATTCATCCATAGAAACCCACTGCCTGACCTTAGGCAACTCATGCTCTCTCAACCTCAGAGGAAGGCAATGGCAATCCCTTTCTGGACAAAGCTTGCCAGGAAAACCCCATCAGAAGTTCACTTCAGGATCACAGTAAGTCAGAAATGGCTTGAAGGCACACAACAACACAACATCTAACATTGTATGTGATAGAGGAGACATTATTTCACATGTCTGTGTATGTGCATTATGTGCATTATATCAAAATTTCTTTTTGATATAATATGCAATTATATGTTTTGTTTTGCCAAAGCTATTCTGCTGTTTTAAAAGATTCTAGGAACTCTGATCACTTACACTCTGTTTCATGGATTTGTCCTTGGGTATGTTTCTATAGTTAATTAAGTCAATTGCATATGCGCACACTGCATATTACCTAGCCGAAACAGAAAATGATTTCAGTGTAATTTTTTATTTATTAGTCTACAAATGATATAAATGTGGTGGTTTTTCAAAAACTGGTTACTCCCCACTGCACTATTCACTTTTTTGGGGGAGGGGGAGTGTTGTAAGGTACACCTGTTACCAGCACTGATATCCCTCCTTGCAATAAAAATATAGGCTGAGTGGCCCTTCCCCGACACCAAATGCGGACACCATTAACAGAAAATAGTTTCATCACATAGGCTAGCAGAGTAGGAGTCACTTGGACCCCACTTTTGAGACATGCTAGAGGAGGTGTGAAAAGCTAGAGTCATAAGGCAATGAGATGATGACAAGGAGTAAACAACACTGGCATTCCTGTGCCCTAATCCCTCTTGCCTCAGAAATGTGTCCCCATTGGCCCAATTCACACCACCTTGGAAAACCAGCTTCAAAGTGACCAAAACCTATTTCAAAGATTTCAGCCATTTGGCTTTTTCAGTGCCTTGAAATCTGGTCCAAGGCATAATTTTACTATAAATGTAGGTGCCTTTCCTTTGTGTCTTTGGCTTAGCCCAGCAACAGGCAGAATGCTGTCAGTTTGCTTGGCTCCACAACAACTCACCCACCTACCATCTATCTGCATGCAGCAGCAGCTGTCTGAGTCCTCCATTTCATCCAGGATCCCAGCAATCAGAGACAAAATCCATTCAGAAGGACACCTAACTTCTATCCTAACCTTCTATCTCTGATTTCCTTAGTCTCTTCAATGTATGAGAGAGTATATTTGTGTTTATTGTGTGGGTGTGTTACTTCTCCTTTTAATAAAAAAAACTCATTATCATTGAATATCTGCCTCTGGAGTTCTATGTGTTTCTGGGCTTGCTATACATAGGGGTTGTAAATTATCCGACCACCCTTTGAGCTAAAATATAATTCCCCTAAGTAATCACATTGTGTGGGACTGTCCATCCCAATGACATTTCCCCTTTCAGGGTAACACAAGCTTTTATGTATTCAGTCGTAGCACTCAGTTTTTCATCTTAAAATAAGTCTAGAAAAGGCTACCTGACTTCATGGAGAACTGCTTTCAAAGTAGATGGATCAATAGACTCCTCTGCAAAAGCTGTTTAACTTACCTCTACCAGCAAAATGGGGATATTTACAACAGAAACATGTGTTACAGTCCAGATTTGGTTTTACAATGCTTCTTTAAGAGACAAAGCTAGATGGCTTCTCTCAGTGGTGGCTGATGGCTTCCATGTCAATGAAACAGTGCACCTGTTCCAGGTTTTATTTGACATCTTAAAGGATCTGTAATGCTGAACAAATTTTGAGCATCAGAACCTTGAACAGTTCTTTAAAGTCCAGGGACAGAAACTAGAAAGGATCCAGGACAGTCCTGGGCTGTTTTGTTAACAGTTAAAGTGGTTAAAGTCAGACTTTAATAAATGACTGTTAACAAAGGCAGATGCAGTGGTGTTTCCCATAGTCAAGAGTGGTGATAGTGTTCCTGCTATTGTCCACAACTATCTGCTCTTGGCTTCCTGTTGTAGTAGCTGTTGTTGTTTGCCATCAAGTGAGCTTTGACTTATGGAAACTTTATGAATGAGAGACCTTATGAATGAGAGATTCCCTGGCCACCAACAGCTCTGCATAGGTTTTTCAAGTTCATGTCCCTGGCTGCCTTTATTGCATCAGTACATATGTAAGATGGTCTTTGACATTATATACTGTCTTTCACTTTGTCAGCCAATATCAGTACAGTGGTGCTTGCAACCTGCAACAAACCTCTTGTTGTCAGTTCCATCTGAAACAACATTGGCGTCTTGGTCAAGGGACAAGGGCAGGAGTGGGCAACTGTATGTGGGCCATGTGTCAATTTCCCCCTCTAGCCCCCTCTCCCAGTAGCAAATACCCTACCTCAACAGTACTCCCAAATACCTTTACCTTTATATTCCATTCCTATGGTTGTTATGTGCCTTCAATTGAACTCGATCTTATGGCAACCCTGTTCTAGTGTTCACGTGACAAAATTTATTCAGAGGAGGTTTTTCATTGTTTTTTTCTTAAGCTGAGAGAATGTAGTTGCTCAGTGAGCTTCCAAGGTTGAGTGAGAATTCATACCCTAGTCTCCCAGAGTTCTAATCCAGCACTCAGACATCAATCCATGCTGGCCTTCTATCTTCATCCAAGTCATGCCATTACTGTTGGATACCATTTTGGGAAGGATTCTTCATCTGAGTCTTTCCTAAAATGATGGTCAAACGTGATGTCACATTAATTCCTGTCACCATTTTAAGGACACCAATGAAAATAGAGGTATTTTTGGAAACCTAGGAAACTGGGGGGGGGGGTCTGTGTAAAATTGCTCTCAGCCTCATGGGAAGCCAATGGCAAACCTCCTGTGAACAAATCTTGCCAAGAAAGCCCCATGATAGGGTCACCCTAGTGTCGCCATAAGTCAGAAATGATTGAAGGCACACCACACACACACACACACGAGAAATGAGTAAGCACCAAATGCTGTGAAAAACAGCAAGTGTAGGAAGAACAATAAAGTAAGAAGGTTATAAACCCTTTGCTTTCATTAGCTGAGGACCAACAAGATGTGTTAATCTGTCCATCTTTTTTCACATGTATTCTGGGTTTCTGTTCACCCCTGCAGAGACTGAGGAAAAGGGAATGATTTGGGACAAGAAAAGATCAAGAAAAAAAATCCTGAGACTATCCACTGTCCTATCAGCTATACTGATTTTTGTGTTGGGAGTGGGCTGCCTTGTTTTTATTTCAAGCACTTACGTGAGCTCTTACTGAGGGAGCAAAGAATTGAGTCTGGTTGCCTACTGTTCTCAGAAGATAAAATCCGGGCTGCTGATATCAAGAGGAACCTGGCTCCTGTGGTATTAGAGCCATTATGTCATGCATGGGGATCATTTAAAAAGATTGTATGTACAGCGCTGTGTAAATTTACAGCGCTTTATAAATAAAGGTTAATAATAATAATAATAATATGAGAAATCCTTGGCACTGGGCCCTGTAGGAGGTTGACGATGAATGGTTCACTCTCGCTTATTCTACCATAGTAATGCCCAATGTCTTTATGAGTTAAAACCAAAAGGAGTCATTTTGCAACAGCAACCAGTTCCAAAACACAGGTTAAACCAGATACAGTACAATGCATAAAGTTAGGTAGGTATTAAATTTGTGGGGTCTGCTTTGTTTTTTATTACAGCCGCAAGAGCTATCAGCTGGATCATATATTTTGAATTTTAAAAAAATCCAGTGTGCCTCTAAGTGCATTCAGACTCTTTGTTGTTGTGTGCCTTCAAGTCATTTCCAATTTTTGCCAACTCTAAGGCCAACTTATCTTGGAGTTTTCTTGGCAAAAATTTGCTCAGAAGAGGTTTACCACTTGCCTTCCCCTGAGGCTGAGAGCATGTAACTTGCCCAAGGTCACCCTGTGGATTTCATGGCCAAACAGGGAACTGAACTCTGATCTCCAGAGTTATAGTCCAACACTCAAACCACTATGCCATGCTAGTCCACTAGGAATGTGTTTTTAGTTCAAGACTGAATTGATCTTACAATCTTTTATTTTGAACCGATTTTTCATCTGCAAGATTCTAACCAGCAAATGACACAGAAGATTGTTCTTTTTGTGATTAAGGCAGCCAATTTAAGGGGGGAAAGAAAAGGGGGAAAATGATGAAAATATTATTATTATTATTATTATTATTATTATTCCGCTTAATCACTTGGAATCCAAGTGGATTACAACAATAAAGAGGATACAGAGGATCATAGGTTTCCTATTATATTATTAAATTCCTGGTAAATGTTAAATAGCTTGTTGTCTTCAGTATGGTCTGTTTATGTATTCAATATATGTTAGACTTTTTTTCCATAAAGGTTATGTTCTGTTTACCCCAAGTTCTCACTTTAGCTGTCTAATGTAGGTATACAGAATCATTTTGGTCTTATTATTATGAAACAATTGAGAGTAAGAAAAACAAAGCTGTAATACCTAGGAGACATTCTCACAAACTGGATGACAGAAATTCTCAAAATTTATCTGAAAGTATACCAATATCTACTTTTGGCACATCCTACGATACATGTATTTGAGTTAATTATGTTCTTGTAATCAATAGGAGTAAAGCTTGCATAAATCTATATGGTTTGGGGTGGCTGTGTCAAAATAACACAAATTAAATTGACACCTTAGCTAGAAAAAAAAATGATGAAGTAAGCCAGAGAACAGTAATGTCTGGCTGATACTGCATAAGTTATTCTGGTATAAAAGAAATAGCCTATTAAATATTCATCTCACTCATGTCAAAGATTATTCTTGATTAGAATATTGCTTAAACATCAGCGCCTATTTAAATGAAAGTTTCACTTAGTACAATATGAGATGCATCCCAGTCATAAGTCAGAATTAGCTCATTTAGGGCTCTGTGCAGTGCTTCCTTCTTAGCATGCAGATGTAAAAGGCTCTTCTTGTCATATTGTTCACTTTTCCTAGAAATACCATCTCTATATTTGCCAGCAAGCAGTCTTCTTGTGATGTATCCAACAACACAAACACAAGATGTACCAAAAAGGCCTGCAAATATATAAAGCTCAGAAACATGGGAGATTATCACACAGAGACAGGATAGGGACGGGATCTCTCCCCCATCCTTATCCCATCCATGACAGCAATTGCACAAAAGCATTTCATAACAGTAGCACCGATCCTGTCATTATCCTGTCATTGAAGCGGTATTGCATTAACGCGAACTACCATTAATGAAAAATGCTGAGCAATGCTGCTTCAATGACGGGACAATGACAGGATCCGCGCAAAGTCATTTGAAACACTTTCGTGCAATCGCTGTCACTCATGCTTTCCGGACATTTTCAACTTTGTCTGAAAATCTTTCCTATGATTGTGCATGAAGGACGGAACAGGGATGAGAAAAGGACAGGACAATGATGTCCTCTCCCCCATCTGATAATCTCCATGTTTTGGGGATGAAATTTTCCAGTATTATCCATCACCATGGCCATGGCTATGCCAGCTAGAAGGTTCTGGATTTTGTCATCCAAAGCTCTGACATACATAACTATTCACAAGTATCATTGTTGTTCGAGGGGACAGAATCTGAGCCAATGAATTCCAATTATAAGAAAGGATACTCCAAATAAAGATAAAGAAGAATTTCATGAAAGTGGAATAATTGCCTCAGAAGGAAGTAGATTCTTTTCAAATCAAGATAAAATGACTTGGGCCTGTTACAGACAGCCAAAATAAAGCTGCTTCGAGTCACAGTAGAGAGATGGTGTTTCAATGATGCATGCGTCCTAAGAGTCCAGAAGTTGCACCAAAGCCACACTCCAGCCCTAAGGACTAGAGTGTGGCTTTGGTGTGGCTTCTGGACTCTTAGGACGCATGCATCATTGAAACACCATACCTCCACTGTGACACAAAGCAGCTTTATTTTGGCTGTCTGTAACAGGCCCTACTCTCAGGAGTACTGTAGAAGTATATCCCTGCAATGTCACAGGGTTGACTTAAATTACCTTGGGGTTTATTCTGACTCTATGTGTAGACATACTAGGAGGAAGTCTCTTTTGACTTTCAGCTGCATCCTTTTGTGTCAGTGATGAATATCTAGGAATGTGGTGAATCCAGGTTTCCTTCTGTTGTTGTTGTATTCCTTCAAGTGGTTTCCGATTAATGGAGACCCTAAGGTGAACCTATCACAGAGTTTTCTTGGCCAGATTTGTTCAGAAGAGGCTTGCCTTTGCCTTCCTCTGAGGCTGAAAGAATTTGATTTACCCAAGGTCACCTAGTGGGTGTTCATGGATGAATAGGGGGTTTAAACTCTGGTCTCCAAGGTCAGAGTCCAACCCTCAAACCTCTACACCACCCTGGCTCTCCAGATTTTATATCATGCCTTAAAGATGCTATCTAAGATGAGGAACCATATTCCCAACCATTCTTTGGACTAAAACCTGAAGAGGATTCATCATACCACGGACATGGAAATCACCAGATGCTGCTGCTTTGCTTCACAGTACATGCTAATTTAGAGAGGCTTCAAATCTCTAAAAGTGGCTTTTGAAGATTCATGAGCAGCTGCAGTAGGATGCGGAGTTGGCACAAAATCTACACTATAGACACAACTGTTCTGCTATGAGAGCAGAGTCCTCTGTTTGAAGGCATTCTGTCATTTAAAGGGCTGTGCACTCTGCTTTGTTTTATTTATATATTTAATAAAATATTTCAGTCACAACTTGGACCTGGAGATCTTCAAGCTGGCAAAAAAAATAAAAGGGGGGGGGACAACCTTAAAGCAGTTGTCAGACATTTCAGCATCTCATCTTATAGACTAGGGGAAAATGTGACCAGGTAACCTGTAAGCAGGCATACAAACCATATGGTTAAAATTTTTCCCACCCTATACAACAGGTTGGACAAAGTGTGGCCTACGGGACTCCAAGCCATTTTTGTGGTCCCCCCAGAAGTCAAATTTTTTTTAAAAAATGTTTTGTCTCCAAATGCCCCCAAACAGCTCATGGGGAATATTTAGCTATGTTCACTGACTCTAAGATCGTTTTAGGCCCAGGAGAGACCTTTTCTAAAAACATTAAGTAAACTGGAATTAACTTGTGATCACTTCTTGTTTTTTCAGTACAGGCATTTTCTGGACCAAAAATGGCCTGAGGGAGTCTAAAAACATGACAAAAACTACCCCATGCCCCTTGGAAATCTTTAGGAGCAAAAAGAAAATATGTGGTGTGTTTTTTTCCATCACCCATCCTTGCTCTATGAGAAATATAAAACATATGTGATTTAATATACGTAATTCTATTCAAGTAGTGATTTCTAAGGCCAAAAAGCTAATTACTAGATTCAGCTATATTAGACCCATTGAAGCAATAGAATTTGCACAAGGAGTGGTTACCATTCAGCAACTGGTCAACTCTAGTTGGGACTAACAATTTAATTTAGGCCTGAATTTGTGTCTAGATTACAAATTAGCCTATGCACATTTTATATAAATATATGCCATTCTTTGTCCCTTTTTTGTGGTAAATAGCCAACCCAATAGGAAATGCATCCCAAAATTCCCAGTCCTGGAAGAAGGGCTGGATATAAGGGCCCCGACCCCGAAGGAGGCACGGCCCGACCCCGAAGGGGGGGCATGGACGTTGTTTGTTGTTGCTGCGCCTCCAGGACTTGGTTTGTCTGCGACCCCTGCGCAGTTGCGCAGGCCTGGAGGACGCCCGGACCATCTGTAATGCCGCAGGAGCCCAGGAACAGCTGGGGAAAGGGCGAGGAGGGGCGTGACCGGTGAAAGTGGCACGTCATAAAGCCAGCTCGCCGGTTCCCTCCCCATCCTGACCCCGAAGGAGGTGCGTGGACGTTGTTTGTTGTTGCTGCGCCTCCAGGACTTGGTTTGTCTGCAACCCCTGCGCAGTTGCGCAGGCCTGGAGGACGCCCGGACCATCTGTAATGCCGCGGGAGCCCAGGAACAGCTGGGGAAAGGGCGAGGAGGGGCGTGACCGGTGAAAGTGGCACGTCATAAAGCCAGCTCGCCGGTTCCCTCCCCATCCTGACCCCGAAGGAGGTGCGTGGACGTTGTTTGTTGTTGCTGCGCCTCCAGGACTTGGTTTGTCTGCGACCCCTGC
>NC_056525.1:21525403-21536741 GCF_019175285.1 Sceloporus undulatus | reverse complement strand
ACAGTTGAGCAGGCCTGGAGGACACCCGAACCATCTGCAACGCCACAGCTGCGCAGCTGTGCAGCTGCGTAACGGGGGAGGGGGTTGGTGTATGTATTGCTAGCTGAGATACAGCTGCAGGGGAATGACGTTGTTTTTAGCCTTCCTCTGCTTAGGTATCATGATGTCATTAGGGGGAGAGTTAACTGACATGGGATATGGATTGCATGGGGAGGTGGTTGGTGGCTTTGATGGTATAACAGGAGCTCCTATCGGAGTAGTGTGGAGCAAGGGGAGATATGGCAGTAGGAGAGTGGAATCATTACGGAAAGGAAGGCGAGATCGATGCTTAATATCTATCTCTCCATCCATCCACTCTCCTAACCAAAGAGAACTGAGGGTCAGTCCAACTATACCACAAACCCTGTGCAATGCCAAGTCCGTTAGAAGTAAGACCCACATAATATACGATCTAATATAGCATAAGAACTGTGACCTGGCTTGCATTACTAAGACTTGGCTGGGGACCGAGAGTGACGCAGTGTGGGCACAGGCTCTCCCAGCCGGGTACTCAGTCAAGGACCAGATCAGGTTAGCTGGGTGGGGGGCGGTGTTGCCTTGGTCCATAAGAACACCCTTTCCTTAGCCAGGAACCATGTCCGGAAAACTGATTTCATCAAGTGTATTTACCTGACTCTGAAGGCCAGGGACAGTCTGGGGATTCTGTTGGTCTACCGACCACCCCATGCGCTAACAGACTCCCTAGCCGAGCTGACACAACTGGTCTCGGAACTGGTGTTGGAGTCCCCTAGGCTTCTTGTCCTGGGGGACCTCAACATCCCTTTTGAGGCCAGTTCACAAGAACTAACAGGTGCGGCTCGGGAGTTCATGGCTACCATGACTGCCACGGGCCTGTCCCAATTGATCTCAGGGCCTACGCATTGTGACAGTAACACACTCAATGTTATCTTTTGTACGGACATGGATGCTCAGTGGACAGAGGTATGTAACATCTCTGCCCTATCATGGACGGATCACTTCCTGGTTGAGGCTCGACTAAAGGCTTCTACCCAAATCCCCCCCCAGGGGTAGAGGACCTATTAGGATGGTCCACCCTCGAAGGCTGATGGAACCCAAAAGGTTCCAAGAAGCCCTGGAGGGTTATATGGTTGGAACTGACAGCGATTCTGTTGATGCCCTGACTAACACCTGGGACAAAGATCTCTCCAGGGCTACACACAGTATCGCTCTTAAGCGTCCTTTCCGGCCCGCTTCTAATAAACAGCCCTGGTACACAGAAGATCTCAGGGAAATGAAGCGGGCTGTGCAACGACTAGAGCGCAACTGGTGAAGACACCAGCAGTTATCCGACAAGACACTCCTTGAGACTCTTTTGAAGTCTTACGGAGTGGCAATAAGTGCAGCAAAACATTCGCATCCGGCAGAGCTGTTCAGGGTAGTGAGGGAGCTGACACAACTGCCCCCCTCCCTGAAACCTATATTAGAACCATCTAAAGCCTGCTGTGACAGTTTTAACAACTTCTTCGCGGATAAAATTTCTCGAATAAGGGCTGATCTCGACGCCAGTAGTTTTCCAGAACCTATAAGAGAGGCATCCAGAGCCTCCGTGGACTTTATTAAACTGGATCAGTTTGAGTTTGTGAGTACCGAGGAAGTGGACAAGATTCTTCGAAGTGTTAGGAAGATGACATGCTCTCTCAATCCCTGCCCTTCATGGCTGACGGCCCAGGAGGGAACAGCGGTTACATCTATGCTGCGCCATATAATTAATTCTTACTTCAGCAAGGGGCGTTTTCCATCAAGCTTAAAATTAGCAGTAGTTAGACCTCTGCTAAAAAAGCCCTCCTTAGACCCCCTGATGCGTAATAACTATCAACCTGTCTCGCTGCTGCCTTTTTTAGGAAGGTGATTGAGAGAGCAGTTGCCTTCCAGCTTCAAGCGATCTTGGATGAAACGGATTTTCTGGACCCGTTTCAAACTGGCTTTCAGGCGGGCTATGGAGTTGAGACTGCCATGGTTGCCTTAGTCGGTGATCTCCGTCTGGGCATGGACAGGAGAAGCGTGTCAGTGCTCTTGGACATCTCAGCAGCTTTCAATACCATTGACCATGGTATCCTTCTGGAACGCCTGAGGGAGTTGGGAATCAGGGGCACTGCGCTCCAGTGGTTCCATTCCTACCTCTCAGGTAGGTTCCAAATGGTGCAGCTGGGGGACTCTTGCTCCGATAAGAGGGAATTTACATCTGGTGTCCCTCAAGGAGCTATTTTGTCCCCCATGCTATTTAATATTTACATGAAACCGCTGGGAGAGATCATCCGGAGACACAAGGCGCGGTGTTATCAATATGCCAATGACACCCAAATATGCTTCTCTGTGTCTCCAACTGATGCAGTGACTAGGGATGGCATCTCTCCTCTAAATGCCTGCTTGGAGTCGGTAACGGGCTGGATGAGGGAAAACAAACTCTGTCTGAATCCAGAGAAAACGGAAGTACTAGTGATAGGCTCCCCGGGTCCGGGTAGTGGAATTTGTCCACCTGTCCTGAATGGGGTCATGCTCCCCCTGAAGGACTCAGTTCACAGCTTGGGAGTGCTTCTGGACTCGTTGCTGCAATTGACATCTCAAATGGATGCGAAGGTCAGAAGCGCCTATTATCAGCTTCAGCTGATACGCCAGCTGTGACCCTATCTGGGCCGGGGGGACCTTGAAACTGTGGTACATGCTCTGGTAACCTCTTGATTGGATTTCTGTAATGCACTCTACATGGGGCAACCCTTGTACCATACCCGGAAGCTTCAATTAGTGCAGAATATGGCCGCGAGATTGGTCGCTGGTTGTTCCAGGGCGGATCATATAACACCTATTTTACAAGACCTCCATTGGCTGCCTATTCACTTCCAGGCGCAATACAAGGTGTTGGTTATTACCTATAAAGCCCTAAATGGCTTGGGCCCAAGTTACTTAGAGGACCATCTCTCCCCATACAATCCACCCCACACACTTAGGTCAGCCGGGAAGAATCTGTTAAGGGTTCCGACTGCAAGATATGTGTCAACCTCGCAGAGGGCCTTTTCTATCTCGGCCCCAAAAACTTGGAACACCCTTCCCGAAGAGCTCCGCTCCACCATCTCCCTGGATCTCTTCAAAAAGAGACTGAAGACCTTTCTTTTCCACCAAGCTTTCCCCCATGTGCCTTGATATTGTGTGGTTTCCCCCCGACATTTACTTGCATCATTGATATCAACTCAGCTGGCTTTGATTTGATTTTTTATGGCTTTTAAATTGTAACTGATAATCTTTATTATTTTGTTTTGTTTTATTGTATGTACATTTGTACTTTTAACATGTATTATTGTATTCTCTATTTTTTTATTGTGCACTGCTTTGATCAACATGGAAAAGCGGTATATAAATAAATATTAATAATAATAATAATAATAATAATAATAATAATAATAATAATTATATATGCATACACATCATGCTGAACCCCTTCTATACCTGTCCTCTGCACTGGCCTGGGAGTATGTCCCCTTCTAGACATGTCTTGCACCAGCAAAGGCCAACTTTATGCAGACATAAATCTCTGTGCATAGTTATCTTTCATGAGCCAGATCCCAGACATAGCAAAGGTGTTGCACAGCAAAAAGGAAACCAAACAGTTCTGCATATCTATAATTTTAAGTATTATGTACACATCCCACCTTTCTTCCAAGGAACTCTGGGTTGCCATTCATGATTCCTCCAGCCCACTCTGGCCATCATTGTATCCTCACAAGAATATTTTGGGTGTATTGGATCTATGAGAATAACTGATCCAAGGGAATGAATTTGAATGGTGGAGTATGGGTTTGAACCTGAATTTAGTCTTATGTTTTAAACGTTGACCACCACACGTTATCTCTATATAGCAAAGTATGCTATACCAGGATGTGCAACTTGGTTCCTTGGCATGCCTATTTTATATCAAATAGACTTAACTACATCCAGTTTGTGTTTTATGAATGACAAGCATTAAATTCACTCCCCACCTTCAACCTGTCCTCCCAAAAAGGTTTCTTCCACTGAACTATTTATCTATCACAGCAGCCTCTCCCATTTCTGAAAATTATGTCTATTGCCAAATGATGTCAAAATAAATTTAGCATTAACCATCTGCAACCCACTAACAACTTTCAGAGGAAATGAGCATATGGAAAGGAGGAAAATTGAAGGTGAATGTGACCCCAAAGTCCTCATCAGAGGAGGTTTTAGTCAAGCAGCAAATGACTGAAATGAAAAGAACATTTTGTGAATATATAGTTGGCAGAGAAGTTGGAGTCACTTTAAACACTTTCTACTTCACAGTCCCTAGCTGGTTGCTACAGTATTAAGATTGCACTTTTTTGAGAAGTTATAGCATAGTAATAATATGCAAATAGCACCTTATTTGAATTGTAGCTTGGAAATTGTCATTGTGTCTAGCAGAGGAAAAGAACATTTTCCACAGTGCCCATTTATTCTCTTGTGCAATCTTTAATTCTTCAATTTTAGCACTGGCTATCAAAGTGAATTGCATGCATTCAAAGCAACAGCACTACTGAAACCAGACCCTAACTGGTGTCCAGATATCCCAAAAAAGAAAGAAAGAAAGAAAGAAAGAAAGATTTCACTTCATCCCTGTGCACAAAGTCTATATCTTGGGAAGTATTAAAAGCCCATAAACATAGTATATATTGTAAGATGAAATGTAATCATGCATTTGTGTACAAACTGGACTTTCTGGGATTGTGACAAATACTCCTTATTAGCAGAAGAAAGTAATTCCATCCAGAAAAAGGCAGGAAACTTCTGAATTTAAAGTCAATGTTTTCTCTAAAAAACTGCACACAAGATGTTGTGATCAGAGACTGGGAAAGTTACTTAGGGGAAGCACAACTTCATAGGATCCCCCAGCCAGCATTTCCATTGGCTATCTTGGTAAAAGGATTTGTTCTTGTTGCTTGCCTTCAAGTCATTTCCAACTTACAGTTACACCTATCATGGTTTGGATTTGGGGGTTTTGGCAAGATCAAAGAAGGATTTTCTTTTCCTCCTTGTGAAACTGAGAAAGTGTGATTTGCCCAAGGTCATCCAATGGACTTCCATAGCCAACTGGGAATTTGAATCCTGGTCTTTGGAGTTGTAATCCAAAGCTCTAGTTGATGAAGGTCCAATTTGGAGATCTTTCAGAAATTTTTACCTATAAAACTTGTACATGGTCCTCATGGATGTAGTTAATCTGGTATAGGAGCAATGCAGTCAGGGCCAGATTAACCATATAGGTGAACTAGGCAGTCGCCTAGGGCGGCAAAATTTAGGGGTGGCACAGTGGCTTTTTTGTATAATTTTTGCGTAATTAAACAATATTAAAGTGAAAACTCATTACAGCAAGCAATGTAAAAGCAAGCTACTATATGACAGTTTCTTTGTACAATGGCCAAAACATAAATGTACACCCCCCCCTGTGTCCATGATACAGTCACATGGTACATCATCCACCTTCCACATGCGCCTAGAATGTAACCTCAAGGTCAACAGCCCCTTCGCCTCTCGCCGCCTACCTGCCTTACCCTTGGTGCCACAACACCGACTGCCAGTCACCAGTCATCTTGAGTTTATTGTTTACAACAAATGAACTAGTCTGTTTTCATGTTTTGCATTTTTGGTAGTGATCATGCAATAGTGTTTCAGTATTTGTGTTTGATTTTTAATGTTTGCCTAGTATGTTTAATACTGTGTTGCATTCTTACGACAAGTTTTAAACTAAGTAAAGGGGAAGTTTTAGTTGTTTAGGTGAGTACTCTATTTATTATTACATTATTTTAGGGGATGGGGGGGGCGCACAGCCGCCCAGTATCCTATGTCTTTTATCATTACGTAATCAGAAATCAGAAAAAGAATATTGTTCTATAAAAGACAATAAATTAATCTACAGATACAATACAAGCAGAAGGCTAAAACTTTAACAAAAGGAGACAAACTACTTATATTGATTACTTATATTGCCACAGATGCTGGCGAAACGTCAGGAAGAAAGTCTTCTACAACATGGCCACATAGCCTGAAAAACCCACAAAAAACTATGGATGCCGGCCATGAAAGTCTTCTACGATTTAAACAGTAGCCTGTAAAAACCTAATTGGCTTATTGACTAATTAGCAATACTATGATGAGAGATTGGAACCTAAGTTTTATGTCCTGTTTAGCTTTAACAAACGAAACAGAGGAAATCAAGGGGTGAAAATAATTATGAGGGGCGACAGGGGGTGCCAAAATATTTCTCGCCTAGGATGGCCAAATACCTTCAATATGATGCTACACTGAGCAAAATAACACCAACAAAGTGGTGAGCATGAGGGAATTAGGCAAAGCTGAGGGAAAGAGAGCCAGTTTAAATTACCAGGCTCCAGAAGTCTGAAAGGGTGCCCAGATGCTGGGGATGTTGCATATGTTTTAATTTTCTTAATAGTAACATTATTTATATGCTGTTTTTGTCATCCTCTTTAAAACCAGTGATTTTCAAAGAAAAATAACAATGTTATAGAAAATTCTGTATCATGCAATACCAAACATTTTTAGACTGTCCAAGAGGGAGCAGGACTGGGATCCAAGTGAGGGAAAAGTAATGTGTGAGTTAACAATGGACACAACAGTAGTAGAGAGCAAGAAGAAGGAAACAAAATAAGCAGTGAGATAGGTGGCATTGAAAGAAGCCACAGATGAAACACAAGACCACTACAACAGTGGCAGCAACTGGAAATAGAGAACAGGCAATCAGTCCACTGTAGCTTTAAATACCCAGAGGAGGAGTAACAACAGCAGCAGCACCATCTCCACAGCCCAAGTGAATTTCTTATTGTTATTTGCCATCAAGAAAATTTTGACTTATGGTGACTCTATGAATGAGAGACCTCCAAGTCTTGCTGACTTAGAGTGGCTGTGGCTTCCTTCACTGAGTCACTCCACTGTACTGTAGCCTTCCTCTTTTCTTACTGCCTTCCACTTTACTAAGCATTCTTAACTTTTCCAATGAGTCTCATGATATGTCCAAAAATATATCAGCCTCCATTTGCTCATCTTGCCTTCTAGTGAGAGTTCAGGCTTGAATTGCTCTAAGATGCATTCATTCACTGTTGGGAAATGTAGTTCTTTCTTGAGGATTGTTAGAAACTCAGGAAAGTAAGCAAGATTGTTTAATCTTACTAGCAGAGTTCACACAGCGGAATATAAGGCAAGCAGGAAAACTCAACTAGCTCCACTTTTCTCTCCCAGCCCACGTGTCCCCAATAAAAACACAGTCACTTGGTTTAAGTGCAAAAGAAATAAGTTTACTTACAAAATCATGTGTATGAAGAGATACACAGGACAGGTCTAACTTCATGTTGCAAGAAAAATGAGGTAGAAATGTAGTCTACATGCATCTCAAGAAAGGATGCTGCCTCAGCATCCTTTCATCAGCTCCAGACACAGGCAAGGAGATTAGTAGGTAAGTAGGTAGTAATGGCGACTCATCCTTGCTTTCTTCTTCTTGGGAACAAAAAGGTTAGGTGTCCTCATGGGTAAACAGGAAATGAGGAGGGGCAATGAGTAGGGGTTGTTAGTAGGCAATAAAATACCATAGACATGCATTACTAGAAGGTCTCAGCATGCGAAGTTGCTATATCCCAACATTCACTTTGTAACAATCCATGGTATCAGTAAAATTCTTCTCCAGTATGACATTTAAAATAAATTATTTTTGTCATGTCAGCTTTCTTCACTGACCAGCTTTCACATCCATACAAAGAAATTGGAAGGTGAGCAGCTCTTCCAATTCTTCACTGCCTCCTCTGCCTCCAAAGGTTTTCTTGGTGAGATTTGTTCAAGGGGATTGAGGTAGCCCATGGCTTCCTTTGAAGCTGTGAGAGTGTGACTTGTCCATGGTCATCCAGTGAGTTTCCTTGCCTGAGTGGGTATTCAAACCCTGGCCTGCAGAATCATAGGAGTTTATCACACTAGCGAGATCCCGTGGGAAAACGAAATTTAAACAAGAGTTAAATTAAATTTGAATTTAAACAGAACCCACAAATTCAGGAAGTTTATCACACCGAATTGCTTGCTAAAGTGAAATGAGGCAAAGTTAAACCAAAGTTAAAGTGGAGAATACGCCACTTTTTTAATTTCGGAATTTCCCGAAAGTAAAAAGCTGCCATTTTTCCTCAGTTTAACTTCAGTTTGACTTCACGTTATTTCAAGTTAACAGCAACGTCATATGATAAACTTCGGGCATTTCTGGGTTTTCTCTAATATAACTCTCATTTAAATCTGGAGTTTTCTTGGCAAGTTTCATCAGAGGGGGGTTTGCTATTGCTAGCCTAAGGCTAAGAGAGTGTGCCTTAGGTTTTTCCCCCACCCATCCCAGGAACATCACTGAGTTTGGGCACTCAGTCACTATTGTTAGCCACCACTGCTTTAGGGTATTTGTGTGGCACACTTTACAGAGGACAGTTCTATGTTTGCAGCTCAAATCTGTAATAAACTCTGTGTGTATGTGTGTGTGTGCGCGCATGTATGTCATAGGAAACTCTATGACTTTCACATGGTTTTCTTAGCCAACAAATACTTATGAGCAGGGGTGGTTTGGCCATTTCCCTCCTCTGAAATATAGCCTATAGGATCTGATATTCATTATGATCTTCCATCCAAGTACTAACCAGGACTACCCCAGCTTACCTTCCAAGATCAGATGGGATCTGGTGCCTTTAGGGTATTTAGGCTGATTAAAGAACCATTAAGAAGAAAGAGCTGGGACCATTCCAAGTTAGGATCTGGAGAGCAGACTCATCTGGTTACAATCTTCCACCACTATGGGGAGATGTATTACATTTCTGTTTAAACTGCAGTAATTACAGCACATTACAGTAATTACTTCTAAATTTGTACCTATGCATATAAATTAGCATATTTAAATTTCCTGTAGATCCTTGCCCTTTCATCCTCTTTTGGGGTGATGCATTTCCTCTTCTTTGATGATGTGGAATTGGCTACCCTAAGAGCCAGCTCTATAGTGGAAGGAAAGGAAATGACAAAGCCAGACACCAGACATTTTTGTCACACCATTGATTTTCTCAAAAAAGCAAATGGCCATTACTCTAATTTTCAGAGTGAAAGAAACAAACCAATTTTGACCACAAGGGTATACTAATACACTGCTAATGTAACCTGCAATTTGCTAGACAAATGCATAGTGATTCTCATCATATGTTTTAAGAGCTGTGATTATTAGCCTTTTAACAGCTGCTGAGCCAAAGAAGCCAAATGCCATTCTGACTACATGGTCATGCAAATAAAGGACAAGGTGAAATGAGGGCATTGTGGCTCCAATTGAAAATTTTGCCACCCAACTCATTACATTTTCCTTCAGTCCCCAAATTTCTAGCATCACAGGACTTTATCACATACGGCTTTTAAACCACCATAAATGTGCAAGAGCAAGCATAGTACAGTGGTTTTGGTACTGGACTAAGATAACAGGATACAGAACAGGGGTTGAATCCCGGCACAGCCATGGAAACCCACTTGGTGACCTTGAGCAAGTCACATTCTCTCAGCCTCAGAAGATGGCACTGGCAAACCCACTTTGAAGGAACTAGCCAAGCAAACCCCATGATAGGTCTGTCTTAAAGTCACCATAAGTTGGAAATGACTTGAAGGCACACAATAAAAACAGCAACAACAACAACAACAATAACAACAAATATTTGATTATAGTGTCTTTGACAATACCTATCACATGACACTATCTCCTGCTTGTCTTGGCAGTGTGGTTTGCCCAGCACCTTGCCATTGATGGAAAAACCTATCAAGAAGTTCCCAATAATGCGGGTATAGCGCTAATCCTCAAATGCGGTAAATTACTACTGTGGCAGTTCTGGGATTATGCAGTCATGTGATGTCAGTGTCACTTATTCTTCCCCTTCTCCCCTCCCTTTTACTATTCTAGAACAGCCTTTTTTTCCTTGCTACTTTTTTTTTCTTCTTCTTTTTTGGTTAAATCACATTTGCATAACTCCGGAATTGCATTTTGAAAACAGACATATAATCAAAAGGCAATATCAATAGCAAATACATTTCTATACCATTTATCAGTGCGATTAAGCACTCCCTAAGCAGTTTACAATGTGTAAGCTCATTGCCCCCAACAACCTGGGTACTCATTTTTGCAACCTCGGAAGGATGCCAGGCTGAGTCAACTCCGGAGCCCCTGGCTGGTATCGAACTCACAACCTTATGACTGCAGTACCATGAGTGACTGAAGTACTGGCATTTTACCACTGCACCAGGATGGAGCATACAGAGGGAGTGGAATTAAGGACAAGGGTAGAACAGAACACAGTTGGCCAGCAACAACCTGGACACACTAATGGAAGGGGTGTGCAGTAGGGAGTGCTCCCAAACCATTATGTATGCACTTTCCTTCATTTAATGTGATCACAGCAAGAATGGGAGATGTGTGATAACTCCACAGAGCACTGAAAAGCATCCACACACCTGAACTCTTCTATTTGTTCTGTTTGTATTCTCTTTGTAAGGCTTCCTGCCCCTTTTCTTTCATTGTCTTTTTCTAAATGCTCAACTGATGTTTCAAGTTTGTTGTTGTTGTTAACTGCCCTCAAGTCAACTTCGACTCATGGTGACCCTATGGATGAAGCATCTTCAAGACCTCTTCTCTTCCACTGCTCTGTTTAAGCCACGAAGATTCATGCTCGTGACCTCCGTGATTGAGTCTATTCATTTAGCTTGCAGTCTTCCTTTCTTTCTACTATCCTCAACTTTTCCCAGCATTATTGTCTTTTCTAATGAGTTGTGCCTTCTTGTGATCTGGTCAAAGTATGACAGCCTCAATCTAATCATATTGGCTTCTAGGGGTATTTCACAACTGATCTGTTCAAGGATCCATTTGATGCTGCCAGGTGACTACAAGCCATCTCCCAGCCACTCTTAGCCCATCAATTTTCAAGTACGAAAGCTTCCCATTTTTGAAAATCAGTGGACAAAGCATGGCTGGGAGAGGGGCTGCCTGCAGGTTGCATTCACTCAGTGGCATTGGCAGTGGTTTGGTGTGTGATAACATCCAATGGCAACCCATAATGTGACCTTATCCCATTGGGGAAAGGATGCTTTATTTGGGCATGCAATAATCTCCTATGTTTTTAATTGTGTTTTGTATTTTAATATGTTGTACCCCATCTTGAGCCTTGAGGAGAGGCAGAAAAACAATAAAAACTATTATTATTATTATTATTATTATTATTATTATTATTATTATTATTATTAT
>NC_056525.1:21524008-21525393 GCF_019175285.1 Sceloporus undulatus | reverse complement strand
GCTTTGGTTGACAGTTTATCTTAAATCCTGTTCCCAATTTCAGGCACCACCATTCAGAAAGGATAGTGGCAGGCTGATCTGAAAATCAGTCTCTATGAGCAAAAGTTAAGGAGCTAGGTATGTTTAGTTTGAAGTGATATGACAGCCATATTTAAATACTTGAAGGGATACCATATAGAAGATGGAGTGAGCTTCTTTTCTGTTGCTCCAGAGACCAGAAAATGAATCAGTAGATTCAAATCAGAGGAAAGCAAAAAGGATTATACTTAAGCACCAGGAAGCTGCCTTGGTGGTAGTGGGAGATAGATTCTTCTTGTTTAGACGTTTTTAAAGAGGTTGGATGGTTATCTTTCAGGAGTGCTTATGTTCTGTAGTCCTTCATTGCAGGCAACTGCATGAGATGGCCCTTGTGGGCTCTTTCAACTATATGGTTCTACTTTTACCGCCTCATGTAGGCCCATTGTTACTTGTCCAAGCATTGTTACACTTCTTATCATCCAGTATTTCAGCTCCATAGAGAAAGAGGAGACAATAAATATAACAGCTAAATAAAGTCAGTGCAGGGTTTAAGCTATTTTAGCAGCAAAACCTACAGAATAAATAATAATTATATTTCCCCAGTCACAGGCAGTGTGTACCCTTTGGAAATCTACATTTGAATCCATCTCATTCTTTCGTTATTTCATCTGCTTGTTCCCTTTCATCCACTCTTGCCGTGTATCAGTTGTAGTCTTTGTGCTGCATAAAAGGCTAGATTCAAAGAAGTACTTGAGGCTCACAGTTTCATACATATGCCTCAAGAATGTATGAGCAGACATTGCACTTCAGTTTCCTGGGGAAAAAGTTAAAGTATCATATTTTAAATATTTAGGAACCCCTAGGTTTTAGCATTTGAGAGCAGAAACTCTTGAACACAGGAGATTTTGGGTGTTTGTGAATTTTTGAGACAGGAGTTAAATTAAGTGAATTCAAATGAAAATTAAATCAATTTATTTTCTTGGGAAAAGAAATGCCTTTTTTTCCAGAACTGTGACTTAAGATGACTTTCAAAAATAAAAACAAATACAGATTAAAACATATAAGTAAAAACATACAAAAAGTTATTGTTAAAAAATGTAATTAAGCTACATATAGAATAAAAACAATTTAAGACACATTGATTAAAATCCATCAAAGAAGTTGCCTGGAAAAGTCACTGAAGCAATCATGATCTGGAATTATTTTTAAAGGCATGTGTAGGAGCTAGCTTTATGGAATCATTGAGATGAAAGGAATTATTTTTAAAGGCATGTGTAGGAGCTAGCTTTATGGAATCATTGAAATGAAAGAGACCATCTTGACATCTATTCCAGCTCCCTGCTTGACACAGAAAATCTAGAGCTAGG
>NC_056525.1:21455753-21523998 GCF_019175285.1 Sceloporus undulatus | reverse complement strand
TCATCCCCCAGCTTTGGGATACTGCAATCTAGTCCTCTCCTGGGATCCTGCCAATCCTGCCTTAAATAACTGGCTACATTGCTGATCTCTTTGCACCATCAAGATCAGTATGCAAAGGGATCTAGTGGCACCTTTGAAACCAACCGAAAGAAAGAAGCTGCGACCAGCTGTGACTCACTATCAAGATGTTTCCACTAATGTACAACTTAGGACAGCCATGGCAAATATATGGCATGCGTACCAGAGCTGGTATGCAGAGCCCTCTCTGTGGGCATGCGAGCCTATCACCACTAGTGAGAGGAGGGAGAGAGGGAGGGAGGAGGAGGAGAAGGAAGCAATGGCAGCGGTGGCAGCGGTGGCTGTCCCATGCCGCCAGCTGCCACCCCAGTCATGGGCCCATGCCTCCAGTGATCCACCCACCACCAGTAAGATGAGGGAGGGAGAAAGGGAGAGGAGGAGGAGGAGCAATTGCTAGGCTGAGGCTGTGAAAGTATGCCATGTGTGTGTGCCTTCAAGTCATTCCTGGCGATCCTAAGGTGAAACTACCATGGGGTTTTCTTGGCAAATTTCATCAAAGGGGGTTACTATTGCTAGTCTGAGGCTGAGAGACAGTGCCTTGGGTTTTCCCCCCAGGTTCCCTCCCCCAAAGTCCTATCCCTGGAAGTCCAACCCCCAGAAGTCCTCCTCCCGGCACCGGATGACAGCTGGTGTGGGAATACGACTTAGTTTGGGCACAAGGCCTCTAAAAGGTTCGCCATCACTGGCTTAGATCCTTTCCACTCTACACAATTAAAGTGTGATTATTCCACTTTAAGTGCCTTGGCTTCACCCAATGGATTCCTGAGGTTTGTAGTTTGGCCAGGCACTAAAGCTCTTTGGCTGAGAATTCTAAATGCTGCTTGTTGTTGTTGTGTGCCTTTAAGTCATTTGCATACCTTCATGTTTGCCATTTCCTTCGTCTGAGAGTATATGACTTGTCCAAGGTCACTCAGCTGGGAATTGAATCCTGATCTCCAGAGTCATAGTACAACACTCAAACCACTACTCCATGCTGGGTCATGCCAGCATGTCCTTCACTAAACTGCAGATATCAGGACTCCATAGCACATTGTCATGGCAGTTGTAGTGGAATAATAGTGATACAGTTATATAATGTGAATGTGAATTCGTTAAATCTAGACTGGAACAGCCAAGAATAAAACTTTGCATTCTTCAGTGTGGTGCTTCTTGTATATTGAAAGTGCTGTCATTTTTATTCACAATCTTTTGCATCACTATTAATGTGTATTATTAAGATTTTACAGATTTCAGTTCCAGTAACTTAACAGAACAATGAAAAAGATTCATACAGATAGACATGTGAGCAATGGTTAATAGCCAACCAAGTGAAATATGGTGGTTCCATGCAAGATCTCATGTCCATGGTGATCACAGCTGAAAGATTAGCAATAGCGAAGCCACAGAACATCCCACTATCATTATGAGCATGATGCTAGTTGGCCAAACTATGGCTAATGCCTCTAGGAGAAAAAATCACCTACAAATAAAATTATTTAGGAAGAGGGGGAGATGCTTTTGTAGAGATATGGTGCTCATTCATAATCCTTGCAACCCAAGGCCAAGAAGGTTGGTATAAATATCACTCCTCCCTTGTTGCCAAAAGAGCAATGTCAAATTATGGGCAAAACTATATTGATTGTTGATGGTCTCTATCAATGAAATGAAAAAATGAAAATGAAAAATGTTTAATGAAGGTTTTAATACTCTTAAATTCTTTTCACAGTCTTCTTTTCGTTTTCATATAACACATGTTGAAACATTTACTATTGCCCAAATTTATTTATTTATTTAATTATTTGGTGTGGTTTTATTTTGTTTTGTTTTGAAAAACTATCCTAGGAGAAGAGGAAAAACAGGGTGAAGTAGTCGGGCCCAGTATCAACAGGGGATCCATTCTGGAAACCCCCTCTCCTCCCACAGATAACATAATCCATGGATGTTCAAGTCTGCATCAACCCAAATTTTATTTATTTTATTTATTTAGAATATTTATACCCCACTCTTCAGCTAAAAGGCTCTGAGGGTGGCTTACAAATGGAGGTGTGTGCACGTAGCTGCACCACCATTGGGACTGTATTTGCAGCCGCACCTGTCGTAGGGTTGCCATAATTCTCTATTAAAAACTGGGACAAAATGTAGGACAAAATTTAGACCAAAATATAGAACAATTGTAGGATAAAATTTAGCCCAAAATGTAGGACATTTAAGGTCCTACATTTTTCTTAAATGCCCTACATTTTGGGCTAAATTTTATCCTACAATTGTCCTATATTTTGCTCTAAATGTTGTCCTACATTTTGTCCCAGTTTTTAGCAGAGAATTATGGCAACCCTACACCTGTGGGAGGAGTCTGTGGGAAGATGAGAACCAGCAGGCAGGCACAGACCAGCTAGGTAGGAGCTTGCCACCCCATGGGAGACTTTTTGGGTACCAGAGGTGTGGGTGTTCGAAGGTGCCTGCCAGGAGAGGAGTGTGGAGTGCCCTTGGCGGAAGTTGTGTTGCTGCTGTGGGACTCCCAGCTGACCCAGTTATGGGTCTGCCTCCCTCCCCGTGCCGCATGAAGCAGGTGGCTCCTGCCTTGCTCCTACCAGCCAGGTGATGTGTGTCTGGGGAGCAATAGGGGGCACAGGGCAGTTGGTAGGTCAGGGGCAGAGCTGGGGAGGAAAGTGGCCCCACAACCAGGTCAGCTGGGACTCCCTTAGCAGCAGCACAGTGTCTGCCAAGCGCCCCAATGGCAGCCACACCCATCTCCTGGCTCATACTCTTGCCTGCCTGCATATTCAGTGCCTGGCAAAGTCTCCCTCGGGGCAATAGGTTTCTACCTAGTTGGCTGCCTACTGGTCCTCCTCCTCCTCCTTCCGCAGGCTCCTCCAACAGGAGTGATCACAAATGCAATTCCTAATGACAGCACAGCTGTGCACAAACACCACCATTACTGATAACACAGGGCTTGCCACCCATAGATGCTGGAATCCATGGATGGCAAGACCACAGAAAAGGAGGGCGTACTGTAATAGTGAAATTTTGTTTCACTATTATACAAAATAGGAAGAACTCTCTTTTTGTCCTTCTTAAATGATCTAATAAAACTTAACCACTAAGACTCCTATGCAGTTAAGCCTCCTTGGGAATTATTACTCATCCAAGACCATAATAAAAGCATCAGTACAGTTGCCACCAAATTAAATTTCCACAGAGCTTTTATTGTGAATGGATGATTTATTCTGGTGTCACAACTGATAAAAATATAGACTTTTCCACGTCCCATGCTGGACCAGAAAAAAGGATTACAGGGCAAGTATCAGTAGTAGGCCCTGACAGGTACTGTTCTGCTTCTCTGGATTGTTGATGTAGTTGGATGCCTTCAAGTCAATTCTGATTTAGGGTGACCCCGTCATGGGAATTTTTTGGCAAGTTTCTTCAGGGGGGGTTGAAATTTCCATTCTCTGAGGCTGAGAGAGTGTGACTTGCCCAAGGTCACCCAGTAGATTTACTTGGTGGGGCCGGGTTTCAAATCCTGGTCTCCAAGTCATAGTCCAACTCTCAAAACACTATACCATGGAGGTAATCTGTAACCTTCTCTGCCAAAGAGTACTAGTGCCTCACAAAACTACAAATCCCAGGATTTTGTAGGATAGAGCCCTGGCAGTTAAAGTGTTGCATTATTTCTATAATGGAGATGCATGATGAATTGGTACTTTTGAAAAGTCAGAGATCTGAGTAACCACTTCCTTACTGTGTATAATAGCTCTCACTGAACTGTTATTCCAGTATCTAAACCCCTCAAATAGTGCATGCTAGAAGCAAAAATGATATCACTCAAAACTGTGGTTTGACAAGGAATGTGTAAATGCTAAAAAAAGCTCTCATTAACACTTACCACACCACGCCAAAAGCTGTGACAAAACTGCTTCAGCAGAAGATAGGCTACAAAAAATTGCCAGCATACAAGAAAAAAGAAGCCGTGAAGAATGATTGAACACAACTTATTCAAGCAGTCAAATCTAACAACTCAGCTTTATTCTGGCATATTTCATTAAGTTTCCAAAACAATGTACCAGTAACAGTAGAGTGTCACATCCCCCCCCAGGGATATGGGAGGATCACTTTTAAGCACTTTATAAAGACATCTATGTTGAAAGTGGATGTGAAAGCCAAAATATAGATAATCTCCCAAGGTGAGCACCGGTGACTGAGGCGCTCGACAGGCTGCCCCTTTTAGCACCAGATCGAGGCCACAGCAACTACATGCCACTGCATCTCACCCTTTTGCACCCCAGAAAGGTTACCATAGCCACTGGCACACAGCTTTTCCATGCTCCTTTGATGCTGCACGATGCTCTGTGCCGTGTGGTGTGGCATGTGGTGTCATACTGGCCTAGGGGCGGAGTTGGGGCATGCACCATGTGGATGCCATACCCCAACTCCACCCCCCAGGCTGGCCTTAATCACTGGTCTGTACAGCCCCTGAGTCAGACAACAAGAAACTTGTAGCTCAACTGAGAAGGAGGAAAGATCCAGGGAAAACTTAATTAAAAACTATTTGGAATTCTGGGCCCCTCTTCTGCCCTCACTTTTCACCTTTATCGACAACTATGGGCAAGTGGCCAAGAACTGGGGGCTTACAGTCATTGTCCCCATATTTTAAAAAGTAAGAATGATCCTGACAACTATAGATCAATTAATCTCTTCAATATGATCAGCAAACTTTATGCAAGATACAGTGGAAACTCCAGACCTGGCTGGAATAAGAAAACATAGGCCTGTTTCAGATGGGCGCTATGAGGCGCCGTCGTGACGTGCGAGGGGCTGCACTTTCAGATGCCTCTTGCCCCTCGCACGTGACGAGGGCATCAAAATGGCAGTGCCCTGTACACATGGGCACTGCCATTTTGACGTGATGGACACTTAGCGTCTGCACGTCCCAGCGTCACTGTGATGCCTTTCCCAATGCCCCCAACCCTAGGACGCGTGGAGCGTGCACAAAATGGTGGCGGCCGTTCCACACGGCCGCTGCCATGACTACGTCATGACCACGCCGCCTCTAAACGGGGTGGTGCGGTTGTGACGTAGTGGGGCCGCATGAGGGCGCCTAGTGCGCCCTTTCCGCAGCGCCGGAAGGAGCTCCGTTTCAGAGCTCCTTCCAGCTTTGTGTCGCTTGTCGCAGCCTTTAGATGGCTGCGCCCAGTGACGCAGAGGAGAAAGGGGCCAAGAGGCCCCTTTCTCCTCCTCCCCACCACCGCGGGGTGTCCTTGGGGCTTGAAGCCCCAAGGACACCGCTTTCCAGGCCTCGTGGAAGTGGCCTTTTGCTGCTTCCCTGCGGTCTGGAAAGCAGCAGATCGGGGCCTCAGTGGCTGCTAATCTATATATACATAAAAACTATATCCTAATCTGGCTAGTGAATAGTTCTAGTAATAATAAACTTTTACCTCACCATCTTTACAAAGAAAGATGAGAGAAGAGGAAGATGGAAAACATGCAGTTCAGTTGAAAATCTTTGAGAGAGAATGTCTGTTAGTGCAAAAGGGCAAGTGACCTAAGTCACATGATTAGTTTGAATGAGAAAGAGGGAAAGAGGAGAACTTGCATGCAGGAAATCCCTATCTATCTAAGGGAAAAAGCGAATGCAAAAATCTTCCAACAGTTATTCCAGAGCTCATACTACAGGGACACCCACCTCAGCTTTATTTCACCTCTATTGCATAAATAGCAAGGAAACATCAGTCAATTTTACACTACTCTATTGGTTTCAGTCATCAATCCTGATACAATATAATGTTGCCAGATTCTGTGCAGCTGGCATTAAAATTCAATAGGCAATGACCTCTGCAATAGACTAGTACCAAATCTATCTTAATATACTGAAGCTTTGTAATCTGAAAGGATATTTTAAATACTGTTTTCAACCTGTGTTTTTACTTTTTTTAATTCTGTAACCTCTTTTTATCTGTGCTGGTCTATGACGATAAAAACGATTCCATTCTGTTCACTGTGTGTAGTAGAAGCCTTGACTTTTGCAAAAGATACTGGTGCAAAACTATTGCCATGAATTTTCACTTGCTAACATGAGGGCTCTGCTAGATTTGGGGGGGGGGGCAGGGTTAGCCATGTTTCTTGCCCCCATGCAGGCCATTTTAGCTACAGAAGACACTTTTTGTTAACAACAGGAAAAATTACCCCATGCCCCCCGAGGGCATTTAGGGGTAAAAACTGTTTCTTTGTTTTTTCCAAAGAAATTGAACTCCTCCTAGAATGAGCACAAAAATGTGCTTGGGGCCAAATGCTACCCTCAGTCCACTTTGCCCACTCTGCTTTAATGTTTGTGTAGAAGAGGTATTTTCACATATATTATTTGTCACACAACAAGCAACACTTGCTGAAATTCCCTCTTCCCCACAACAAAGACCTAGGCTAGGAGCCCTATCCAGTTTTCAGTCTTTCAACTCTAACTGATATTTGCACAACACAGTATGAGCTTGCCTATGGTCTCTATTATTGACTTGCTAACCTGCATCAAAAATATTCATCTCACCTTAACTTTGAGTAGAGGCTCAGATCTTGCATTTCTTTTAAGTCATAAAATATAGGTTACAGAGCAAAAAGCAAAGAATTTACAAGTCCATGTCAAATGTCAAAGCTATGACATTTAACACAAAAAATGTCGAATAGACACCTGGTGTAACCTTTTCAAATAACAGTGGGGTCCTTCTGTCTCCATGGACTCAACTGTCTGAGCATTGTCAACTGTCCTGATTTTGTCTCCACCAACCTCAAACATCATCTCTTCTCTTGAAGCGAGAGCCATCACTTTTCTGACTGGGAAGTAGATTGATATTTTGAGGGGTAATTTTTTTAAAAAAAAAATCAGCATTGCTGGGACTATTTCTGCACTTCCTATCTATGGAGACAGAATCGACTTTACACTCTAGTTCTAACTAAAATCTGCCAACAAATATGGGGGAGGAGGGGGGAATGGCCCACAGACTGGAAATGTTCAACATACATTCCAGTTCCCAAAAAAGAGGACATAAAATTATTGCAGTAACCACAGACCATTGCGTTAATTGCTCAGACAAGCAAACGCTAATTTTTCGTTTATGGTAAAGTCACTCTCCCTGAATGTTTCAGTGATGCTAGAGGGAGCTCATGATTCCCTAGTGCTGGAGAAGCATTAAAGGGTTACACACACTTACCAAACCTTTCTCCAGCGGTTCCTGATGGTAAGTCCTCGTCTGATAATCTTCTGTACCTTAGTTAATGTCTGGCTTATTTCTTTTTCTTCTCTTTCTTTCTTTCTTTCTTTCTTTTTTTTTGGGGGGGGGTACAAAAAAGCATTCAAAATGAATTCCTTTTTGCATAATTCAAAGTGATATAGTTCAATCTATCATCTCCACCAGAGCTTGGAAGCAATGTGTTAAAAATTAATTAATTACACCACACTTCTTAAAAATTGGAACACCAATTTTTAGCTTCATTATTGTAATCACTGAATGCTGACAATCACTATTTTTCAATAATGATTACCTTTTGTTTTCATTTTAATTATTTTCAGTTTAATTTGTTACTTCCAGGATATTCCATTCTATTTTCCCTCCACTTTATTATTTGCCACCACTGATCATGCTCAGTCCTCAACAAGCTTGATGAAAGTGCTTGATAGGAGAGAGAAGAACCATAAATGCTTTCTATTGTGTCCCAAAAAAGTTTCCCCCTAAGATTTCTGATGCCTTCCTCTTGCAACTAAATGGTTCTATTTTCATTGCATCAAAACTAACACTCAGAGAATGAAAAGAAACATACACATGCAGGGTGATCCAAACTTAAGCACACATCACAATGGAGACAGAAAACTGCACCTGTATAATTTTTTCATATCAAAACATTCTCTGAGACATATTGTCCTAACAGAAAAGAGTGTACAGGGCAAAGCAACCTATTACTTAGATGTTGACAAGAGGAACCCTAAATTACTACAAAAAAGGTTTTCTATGTGTGTTGTGCAAAGTTAGAACAAACTGAAGCATCTGTTTAAGTCCCACTCAGTTAAATAATTACTTAATGCAGTCTAATCCCATCTCTCTGCTCATTTAGAAGAATTCATTCCCTTGCTTCAGAGGAAAAAACAATGTACAAAATATATATGATTGAGGTATACACCTAAAAGCTTAGCAATTAATTCAGTGAGTAGCCAGTTCTAATTAACAAGATAAAAGACACTCAGTGTTCCAGAAATAAGCAATTGATGATGATGACAACAATGACAGCAAGGTTATTTATATCCCTCCCTATATCCAAGGAATTCAGGGTGGCAGACAATAAACTCAATTTTTAACAGGAAGAATAATTTTAATGTTGTATTTTTGACCCCTTAGTACATTTGTCCAATTCTTATGACAATGTACTAAGACTGAATGCAATCTTTGCCTGAGACTAGCATATGTCTGAGCATATGGAGTTATACATTAATTTTGATACATGATTCTTATGCTGAATTGCACCACTGCATAAATAAATGTACAACTCAATATGCAATCAAATGTGTGAATTAGCATGGTTTGAATGTCGAACTATGACTTTGGGAGACAAGGATTCAAATCCCTGATCAACTATGGAAACCTACTGGGTGATGATGAGCAGGATACACTTGGCCTTAGAAGAAATCAATCATAAACCTCCTTCAAAAAAAAAAACTTCACCAAGAAAAAGCTAGGAGAGGGTCACCATAACTTGGGATCACCTTGAGGACACACATAATACCAAAAAAAAAAAAAAAACCCCACAAAACAACCCTATTCTGTAAACAAATATACAATTGAATGTAAAGCCGAATGCACAAGTAAATGCCCAACCAAATGTGAATCAATTTGCACAATGGCACCACATGGACAACTTTGCTTCTGTGACTTTGAACTGAAAGGGATCATTCTACATCAAACTGCATATGCTTGTTGTGCATGGCTGAGACACTGACAAGATACCAGCCTTTTTATTTAAAGTAGCTATACTAGTTAGGCTTATGACTATAAAGTGTAGCAGTGGCTTTCTTGCATTTCACACTGAGATCCCTAAGCATGAAGAAAATAATAAAACAATTTAGAAGGACTTAGAAGTTCATCAAGGATATAACCACTATTCAAGACAGCTGTACCTTCTCCAGGATCAGAGTTAGCACACCTCTGAATCAGCTCCTGGAAAAGGTCATTTTCTGGACTATGGCTTACAGAATGCTACAGGATTTGAGGGTTGCAGTCCAAATGAAAGAAGACAGAATAGGGGAATTTCAGCACAGAATAAGTAAAGAGATAGTAGAGGAATACCTTGTCAATCTAAATGAATTCATGGAGATTATCGCATATCGTTCTCAGAACATTCTGCATCGTAACGTGATGAGAACGTTCCTGGAACAGATATTACCACATTGAGTAAACTGGAACGTGATCAGAACATGATTGGAACGCATTTTACCACACAGCGCTTTCTTTTTCTTGAAACCATTCCCAGAACATATTCCACTGAGGTCCATTCAAGCCGAGAGAAATCCATTCTCTCGTTCCTCCGTCTCCTGATTGGCTGAAAGAATGACAGGCAGGGAGGCAGGCAGGCGAGTGACTGCAGTGAGGGAAGGTGTGTGTGTGTGTGTGTGTGTGTGTGTGTGTGTGTGTAAGGGGGGAAAGAAGGAGGGAGGAAAGGGAGGGAAGTTGAGACAAGGGAGAGAAGAGGAAAGGAGGGAAAGAGAGAGAAAGAGAGAGGGAAACAGGGGACCAGGGCAGAGAACAAGAGGGAGAGAGTCTGGCTCTTTGCTATGGAATTCTGGGAGTTTGATTGCTTTTGTGTGGTGCTCCAAACAGAGGAGCTTTTGTGGGTTCCTTCCTGGAGGGAAGAAGGCTTGCCTGCCTGCCTCCCTGCCTCCCTGCCTCCCTGCCTGTCATTCTTTCAGCCAATCAGGAGACGGAGGAATGAGAGAACGGATTTGAGAACAGATAAGAATACTGCACAGACCTTTGTTGGAACGTTCTCAGAACATTACAGCTCGCTGGGAACACATTTAATCCGTCCCCTCCTGGAACACATGTAGAACACATTTAGAATGTTCTGAGAACCCGATTGGAACACATACGTGCAGTATTCTTAAATGTGTTCCGTTCTCATCGCGTTCTCAGAACGTTCTGAGAACGCAGTGCGGTATTCTCCTGTCTCCAGGACCAGATGAACTACATCCAAGGGTTTTAAAGGAGCTGGCAAATGTAATATTGGAGCCATTGTCAATAATCTTTGAGAACTCCTGGAGAACAGGAGAAGTCCCAGCAGACAGGATGAGGACAAACATTGTCCCCATCTTCAAAAAGGGGGGAAAAGAGGATCCCAACAATTATCATCCAGTTAGTCTGACATCAATACCAGGAAAGATCCTAGAGCAGATCATTAAACAAAGAGTCTGTAAACATCTAGAAAGCGATGCCATAATCACAAAAAGTCAACATGAGTTTCAGAGAAAGAAGTCATGCCAGACAAACCTGATCTCTTTTTTTGATAAAATTACCAGCTTGTTAGATGAAGGGAATGCTGTGGATATAGTATATCTTGATTTCAGTAAGGCCTTTGACAAAGTTCCCCATGACATTCTTGCAAACAAGCTTGTAAAATGTGGGCTAGACAAGGCAACTGTTACATGGATTTGTAATTGGTTGACTGACCAAAGCCAAAGGGTGCTCAACAATGGCTCCTTTTCATCCTGGAGAGAAGTGACCAGTGGGGTCCCACAGGGCTCTGTCCTGGGGCCAGTACTGTTCAATATCTTTATCAATGACCTGGATGACAGAATTGGGAGCATACTTATCAAATTTGCAGATGACACCAAATTAGGAGGAATAGCTAATACTCCAGAGGACAGGATCAAAATTCAAGATGACCTGAATAGACTAGAAAGCTGGGCCAAAGCTAACAAAATGAAATTCAACACGGAGAAATGTAAGGTACTGCACTTAGGGTGGAAAAATGAAATGCACAGATATAGGATGGGGGACACCTGGCTGAATGAAACTACATGTGAAAGGGATCTAGGAGTCCAAGTAGACCACAAGTTGAACATGAGTCAACAGTACGACGCAGCAGCTAAAAAGGCCAATGCAATTTTAGGCTGCATCAATAAAAGTATAGTGTCTAGATCAAGAGAAGTAATAGTGCCACTCCATTCTGCTCTGGTCAGGCCCCACCTGGAATACTGGGTCCAGTTCTGGGCACCACAAAGCAAAAAGGATGTGGAGTAACTGGAGCGCGTCCAAAGGAGAGCGACTAAAATGGTGAAGAGTCTGGAAACCATGCCCTACGAGGAACAGTTTAGGGAACTGGGGATGTTTAGCCTGGAGAAGAGACGGTTAAGAGGTGATAAGCCCTGTTTAAATATTTGAAGGGATGTCATATTGAGGAAGGAGCAAGCTTGTTTTCTGCTGTGCCAGAGACTAGAACATGGAACAATGGATGCAAGCTACAGAAAAAGAGGAAAGAAAAATAACTAGTGGCCTGATACCCTTCATGAACTGGGAATTCCATGAAAGTGAATGTTTGCTTACCTTTCAACAATGTTGACCTCTAAAGAGACTAGCATAATAGCACAGCTTGTGAATGTTAATTTTCGGACCCCAACTCCCAAAACCCTCCAGTCATCATGGGCCATTCCTATACAGGCTCAGATATTCTGGGATCTGCAGTGTCCAAAAACTCTGCACAAATCACCAGAATACCAAAACTTTTATTTTATGATGCCATAAAAAGAAAATACATTTCCCAAACATCAATAGCTCTGTTATTTCACAACCAATCTTGCATAAAGTGATACGGGCAGCTTGATTGTTATGGCACTTCAGAATGGATTGTTGCCAATACCATTGGCAGAGAAATCCAGAATCTTCAAAACATGAAACCACCATGCGTTCCACTGAAGCCTTCAAAAGAAATTTCATTGGAATAAAGAGATTCAATAACTGCTACTTTGAACACCACCTTTGAAATGAAAAAAACTGCAGGTGAGCATTGCCTTGGAGGTCAATGAGGAAAGTTATATTTACCAAACATTTCCACTTCTACACAGCTAGGAAAGCACCTGGATGCAGATTTCTGTTTGGATCCCATTATCTTAAGAACAATGAGCCCTTGCGCAATTGCTATTGTTATTGTTAACTGCTATTGTATTTTGGTATCATGAGAAAGCTTGATTCTTTGGAGAAAACAATAATGCTAGATAAGGCAGAGGGAAGTAGAAAGAGAGGAAGGCCACATGCTAGATGGATGGACTCTGTTAAAGACATAATGGGTATGAATTTTCAGGAACTGAGCAAAACAGTAGAGGCCTGGGAGTCTTGGAGATGTCTCACTCACAAGGTCACCATGGGTCGACACCTTATAGTTTTCTATGGCCAAGTGGAGTTTTGAACCTTAGTCTCCCAGAGTTATGGAGAGCCAGAATGATGTAGTGGTTTGAATGTTGGACTATGATCCTGGAGACAAGAGTTCAATTCCCACTCAGCCATGAAACTCACTGGGTGACCTTGGGCAAGTCACATGTTCTCAGCCTCAGGAGAAGGCAATGGCAAACCTCCTCTGAAGAAAACTACCAAGAAAATCTAATGATAGGTTCACCTTAGGGTCGCCATATGTTGGAAATAACTTGAAAGTAGAGAACAACAACAAATTACAACTCTGGGACAACTGCATGAAAATCTGCAGAAAAACAGCAATAACAATTAATAACATTTATCTCCATGTTGCGAAAAGCATTCCTAGCTAATTACTGCAAGTTAGGATAATTCTAAGAACACAGAAATTGGGTTCCGTTCAAAAGCGGCCAGTAAATTACTCACTTAATGAAAGAAATCTTCACTTACGAATCCAATTAGTCTGATCATATCATTTTAGTGAACTAATGGATTAATTAATTGATTAATTACTTTATTACTATAAAAATAATTTTATGAATTTTTCATTTATTTTTTTCTTTATTTTAAAAAGTCTTATATCCCACCTTTGCGGTATTTCCATATCACACAAGGCAATTAATAAGAGTTAAAAACAATACTAAAATATAATAAAACGCAATAATATTTTTAGCAACAGAATAAAACCAGACACAGAATGTTTCTTTGGGGCATCCAGTTGTGTGAGCTACCATGGATGTCCATTTCAGCTAAATGCACAGATGTCAGAAGTGATGATGCACAAGAGCATATAAACATTGGAGAGGGACCAAAAGACATGGTTTCTCACAGTACACACATGTATCCTGTCAATGGCGGGTTACAGACCGCCAAATAGTACGTATACAATACGTACTAGGGTTAGGAAGGGGCGGTGCTTCCGCACCCCCCTAACCCTAATACGTATTGAATACGTACAAGATGGCAGTGCCCTGTTCATATGGGCGCTGCCATCTTGACGTATCGGACACTGAGCGTCCGTACGCGTCGCGTCCTTTGTGACGTAGCGAGTGCGCCCCTGGCGCCTCACTACGTCACAAAAGCGACTCAAAAAGAAGCTCCATTTTGGAGCTTCTTTTTGGGTCCGCACGGGAGCCGCACCGTGTGGAGGCTCCGGCTCCCCCGCGGACCAACTGGCGGTGGCGGCAGACTGCCACAAAGCGGCGGTCTGTAACCCGCCAATGAAATTATGCACATCTACATCACACTGTTTGCCAACTAACCCCCCCCCCCCCCCCCGTCAGCCTCAGAGGATGGCAATTGCAAGCCCCTCAGAACAACCCTTAGCAAGGAACCCTGGGATAGGTTAACCTTGAGGGGAGTCACACTCTCAGCCATATAACAATATAATAATATAATTCCTCAGCAATATAATATGTGTGTAAGAACTTTAGTTTGCACCAGCTTGGTAGCAGAGTGTGTTGTGGTTTTATTTCTTGGGAAAGAAAAAAAACGACCCCTAACCCACAGCCCTACTATTTTTTTTTAAATGTCAAGCAAATCAGGCACACCTTTGTCATACTGATGACACAAGTATTTAAAGGTGCAGTCTACTATGGCCATTCCATAGCAAATATGTGCATAAACTGTCAATTTTTATTTTTTGTAAAAAAAAAAAAAACACCATCTAATGATGTTCCTAGGAAAAACCCCTCCAAGTAGAAAACTCGATCTTGGAAAAATTGGGTTAAGGGGGATTTGCCCTGGCCCCTCTTGAATTTAGTTTGGGAAAAACCAACACAAGTGTGAATTGATAACATATTGTGAATGGCCCCTCAGTGGTTTGGGTAGTGATTCAAAGGGGAAAGCAGTTTGCAGTTTATTGGTCTTTGCATCTTCTGTCTGTTTGCATTTCAGCCAAATGAAAACATCTCACTAAAGGAGAAGGAAGAAAGATACAAGCAGTCATTAAAGGAGACTTCTGAACCTTATCCACAAAAGAGATTCGACTATTTAAATAGCTCGTTTAGGGCAGATTAATAAGGCCTGAGTCATCACCGACTGAAGAAGAGGAAGTGCATTATCCAAAGAGATTGGTCAAGGTTGTTTTCAAAGGTTAGTGTTGGATTCTGGCAAAACCTGATAGACACAGAGCTTGGAAAGTTCATTTTGGATTACTACTCCTAGAATCCTCCAGTGGATTATGTACATGGAGTCAGACAGGGTGCCATAGTGTTGTTTGCCTCAGACAGAAAAATATTTTGGGGTAGCCCAAGCTGTGTACACCAAGGGAAGAGGTAGGGGGTCCCGAATTCTCCTATGCATAGTTGTGACTGCAATACAGAAACAAATCAGGACTTTGGGACTACAAGGCAAAAAGTTAATAAATAATTAGAATTTATTCACTGCAGATAGGGAACCCTCCATCAGCTTTAAAATCAGTGAAATGCTGCTGATAGATGTTAGCTCATGCATTACCCGCTTTGAGAATTAGTGGTAATTTTTGCTTGCTTGGCTCAAACTTGACATTGCCTCTAATGGAAAAGTTAATATTCTTCTTTCGATGTAAAGAAAGAAACCAGAGTACAGGACAGTGAGATGTTGTGACACACCAATTTGTTTTAAAAGAGTCCATAGTTTTTCATGATCTACACAATCTAAGGTCTTCCAATAACATCCAAACAATGATACCTTTATTGGGCCAGCCAAAATGCACAATTATATGTTGTAAGCTTTATAGTCACACTGGCTTCTTCATCAGGAAAACAGGAGGAAAAAAAAATGAAGATGTTAGTCATAGACCTGCATTTTCTGGTTCTGGTCTTAGTTCAGATGATAGGGAGGGCTAACTGCAGGCTGGCACCTCCCCAATTGACCATGAGGTCACTGGTAGCTTTTCAAAATCAAGTAAATTCAATGTCCATTTGCAATTCAAAGTCAGTGTCTCCAAACACAACAGTGTGTGGAGACCATAACAAACCATTCGAAATGGGAGTGTAACTATGGCCCGGTCCAGACGGGCCCTTTAGGACGTCCTGGTGATGTACAAGGGTTGCCTCGGAGCATTGCTTATATATGCCCCGCAACCCTAGTACGTCCTCCGTACGTCAAAATGGCAGGCCCCTGTCTACATGGGCATCGCTATTTTGATGTGACGGCCACTTCACATCGAAACAGCCATTACGTCCTAGCTTGTGGCGCCCTTTCAGAGGCGCCGGAAGGAGCTCCGAAACAGAGCTCCGTTCACTGCTTGTATCGCTGGTGCAGCCTTTACACAATATGCAATACAAAAGAGAAAAGGGCCAAACATGAAACCCCAAGGACACCCCTTTCCAGGCCGTGGGGAAGCAGCATTTTGCCACTTCCCCGAAGCCTGGAAAAGCAGCGGATTAGGGCCTCTGGGGCTGCCGCTGTGACTGCTGAGGCTCCGAACCATCGGGGAAAGGGGCGGGTGCAGGCCACCCCAAAGGGGCGGTCTGTATCGTGCCCAAGTTAGTATGCGCCAACAAAATAACAAAAGAGTCTTCTAGTAAACTAACTAAAGTTCTGTTTGGCTTCAGCTTTCATGGACTGCAGCCCATTTCATCAGTACAGAGTGTAATCATAGCTGATTAAGTATTTAAATCTCTCCCAAATGAGGCTATGCTCCAGACATCAGATACAGTGGGTTGTGTGCCTTCAAATCGCCAGAAATACTGATGCCAAATAAAACTTGCTAGTCTTTCAGGTGCCCAAAGACTCTGTTGTTCATCAGCATGTAGTTTGTCATTTCTCTGTTTGAGAACAGAGGTACTCTGTTTGAGTACCTGATTTATTTATTCATTCATTTAATATCTCACCTTTGTTCCAGAATGGACCCAAAGCAGCTGTACATGAGATTTTTAACTCTTTTAGCAGTAATTTGTGAGATTTTTTAACTCCAATATTATTGAATCAGTCATAACTGATTGCTTTACATTTAGGCTTCTGAAATATACTTTATGATCAAGTCAGGAATAAGAAAATGTACAAGTAGCCTAATCTCAAATTCTACTGTGTTTTTTAAACATTGCATTGTGATAGCCAGAGGCTTGGGTTATTTTGAATAAACTTAGGTGAACTACAAACAGTGAACCATAGGTGAACTTTAAAGAAAACTGGCCTGAAAACTCCAGAGGCCACTTGAAGCTCTAAGATATTCTATTCTTCCATAGAGATATATTAAAAATGAATGAGGTTCTCCTTCAAACTTTCCATGACAATCCTTGTGAATACAAATAAGTCAACATACAAGATACTGAAAAATAACAATAACCTTCAAATAATTTGCCCAGCTAGAAACACAATTGCTTCTAGCTACTGTTCTGCAGAGTTACAGTGGCTATCACAGTTTCAGTGATTAAAGAGCATTATGGAATAAAAGAGTCTTGTGGGAGTCAAACCAGCCAATCTATTTAGGAAGGGTGTCTCAAGTGGTAGAAAATGTCTGTTTGCCATAGCATATGATTTTCCTTACATACATATCTTCATTTAGCATGCTTTGTATTCTGACTGAACATTGGATGGTAAATGCAACCTTAATTTGTAAGCCTACTGAGGGATGTACCTCTAAGGAAATCCCTTTGTGAGAGGGAAAACAGTTAATCATAGGGAATATGAATTCTCTTTGGTGTCTTTTTTGACTTCAGGATTCATGATTCTAGTCTGTACAGGTAGAACTATAAAAGATCTAAGATGATCACCTTGTATTACTGATTTTTCTCAATTGAAACTATCATATCCTCCAGATATCCCAATTTGTCAGGGTTAATCCTGATTAATAATCTGCCATCCCACTGTTTCAGCTGCTTTCAAAATTATCCAGTTTCTTGTCTCCTCCTCCCACTGTTTTCTCTTCAGTCTACTTCAGTTGGTGCAAACTGTGTTCAAAATGTGAAAGTAGTTTGCAACCATTGAACACAGTTGGAGGAGAAGCGAGGAAGGTGAATCATGTCCTTCCCAAGAGGCACAGGCAAAAGCAAACTGTGCCAGCATCACCTAGCTTGTGTGTGCTTCCTTATAATAACTAATAACTTTTGCCATATTGAATACATTCTGATGTTGCTTAGCCACCTGTACTCCATTTTCATCTGTGAAATGCAGGAGGGTATGAACTACAGTTGACCCTTCCCATCCATGGGCATTTGGTTCTAGGGGCCTCCGTGGATGGCAAAAAAAAGCAGACAGTTGGTTACATGGATCTAGACATGCCAGTGCATCTGTGTGCATGCACCACCATTGAATAATATGGAGCATGAATAATATGGGGCACACCAATACAAAAGGTCTACTGTATGCCATACGGGACATAGGTATGTGGTGTAAGGGATATAAATAGAAGGAATGGAGGAGAATGCATAAGCAAGACAGACACGTGGACATATCGGAGACACTAAGAAACCAGCAAGACCCATAAACCTCCAGGAATAGCTCTCTTTAATAAGCTCTCAATTGATATTTATTCTGCAGTGGTATTTATTTGGCTCATTCAAAAGAAATCAAGGCATTTAAATAAATAATAAATAATAAAAATTTTATTTCTATCCTGCTTTTTGCCAGGCAATCAAAGCGGCATACAACAGGTTAAAATACATCCATATATACATAATACCCCCCTTAAAACAAGTTTAAACAATGTAAGATTGAAAACTATATATTAAAACCGACTAAGCTAAATAAAAATCATCACGGGCAGAGTTCGCTGGATGGGAAGTCTTATTTGCAGCGCTTCATAAATAAAGGTTAATAATAATAATAATAATTTGTGGCCGAGCATTTTATTGTAAGGAACATGGGTCTTAACGGCCTTTTTAAAGCTCACCTCACCTACAAACTGCTTTCATCTTCACAATACCAAATCAGATCTATGCCCTGATGTTGTGCACAGATGGGCCTCTGGTTGTCATGTATACCATACACACCTTAGCTACACCTGGCCTGAAAAACAAGACTCACTATAGATAAAGAAGTTCCCAAAACCTGGAATCTTCCATAGCCAATGAAGACCTCCTCCATCAGCTTATACAGGGAGGCTGTTAAGCACTGAGGTGGATGATCTCTTGGAGTAAAAAAAATGCTTCTCAAAAATCCTGTTGAGAGCCCAACACTACATGCAAACACTCAGAATTAGCCAACTGCATAGAGAGACGTTAGGAATAGAAATATACAAAAACCAGTTGCAGAACACTTTAATCTACCAGACCTCAGAACAGTGATCCTTGATCAGCAAAAAAACCCAAAAAACTACAAAGGACGACTGGAAAGAGAAGCAGAAGAATTGGAATATATCCACAAATTTCAACGGTGGTCTGAACAGAGAAAACAGTTGCCTGGCACACTATACACATTACCATGGTTGTTAACATCCCAGCCTCATGAGGGGGCTTTTGGCCAGTTCATCACATCTCCCTTCTGGTTCCCAGCTGGCATCACACTACATTCCAATAATTCCCACCACCATTCATACAGTTATCTACTCACCCTGCTTTAGATAACATCCTTCCCAGTGGCATCACTAGGGTTGGTGTCACCCGGTGCAGTAACTCATGGTGTCAATCCCCACCCCCTTGACTCATGGTATCACTCTCCCATTTTACACCATACAAAATCCCTAGTAATGCTTTTTTGCACTAATGTTACTCGTAAATCGTAATCCCCACATACCACTAATGCTAATAGTTGTAATAAAAAACTAGCAAAATTAAAATTATATCTTCAGATTACAAGACCATGTGCACAACATGGATGTATTACAATATAAATAGTGAAGATTTGGTTAAAATGTGATGTTTTTAAAGAAAATTGGAAAATATTTTTTTTAAAAAAAACATTTTTTTTAAAAAAATGAAAATTGAATTTTAAAAAATTCTGGGACCTCTCCTTTCTTCTCCCACTGAGCTTCACCCCACTTCCGCCATTTCTTAAAGCATTTTAAGGGAAGCAGATGAATGCCACAGCCTGTTTCTGCCAAAATACAGATGTTTGAAGGTCAGTGGTGTCGCCTCTCTTAGGTTGTCATCTGGTGTGATCTGAACTTCCCCTCGCACCCCCCAGCTGACACCACTGACCCTTACTTCTGCCTTTGTCCCCTTATCACCATACCCATAAGTTTTGCATTTCTATTTCTAATCACATACATATAAAGGTCTGTTCCTAGGCACTTCACTCTATACATCTGAGGAAAGAGAAGTAAGTCTGAAAGCTTATGCTCCCAACTTCTTTCTTTCTCTCAGTCTCAAAGGTGCTTCAAAATCCTTTTGTAAAAGAGATGGAATCCTTGTGAATCTGCCCACCTCTTAAGCCCATTCTTCTGCTATACAAGGAAACACAAGAACCTGTCTGGTCCTGGTCCTCCTGCTCATTCACCCAGTCCTCCACATTCACCCAGTCCTCCACATTGGGATTAATTCTTGGATGGCAATTGTTTTCCTTTGTTGTTGTTGTTGTTGTTGTTGTTGTTGTTGTTCTGTCAAGGCATTTCCAACTTATGGTGGACCTAAGGCGAGCCTATCATGGAGTTTTCTTGGCAAGATTTCTTCAGAAGAGGTTTGCCGTTGCCTTCCCCCGAGGTTGAGAACATGCAACTTGCCCAAGGTCACTTAATGGGCTTCGATGGTTGTTTTCCTAACATTGCAATATTAAGTAAGAAATATTAAGTAAATATGAACCACAGGTCATAACATAGCAAGTCAAAACATGGAAGTAAAAGCATTAATACATTATACATCCAATAAGGGGAAAGCCTATTTAGTAAAATGTAATGATATTATAAAATCTAGAATCACTATTTTTATATGATAAAAATGAAACACATATGACTAACATCAGATTGTGGTCAAAACGGCAGAAAATGCAAAAGAACACACACAATAGGAGAAGTAACCGTAGTTTCTGCCTAAAAAGCTAAAGGTAAAGGCAAGATTCTGCCCCCCCCCCCTTTTTCTCCTCTTCATCGTGCTGAGTTAACTAATGCAAACTACTTTTGCAGTTTGAACCTAGTGTGCAGCAGTTGAAGGAAGCTGAGGACAAAGGCAGAAAGTGAGAGGAAGAGACAGAAACTAGGATATTTTAAAAGCAGATATTTAAAAAGTGGGATGACTTTTCAATGGATAAGAAAAATAAAAATGGCCATATGACATTTGACATGAGGAAATGTATCTGCCACCAAATTATTATTGCATTCCACTTCTGGGCCTGTGAAACTGTCAATCATCTGACCCAATGTCATTCCCCTTATTTCATTCTAATGGGAGAATACAATGTTTAATGTACTTGATTTCAGTATGCTAAAAGCTTTCACTTCCCCAGTATGGGTGAAGCAGGAGTCACGAATGAAAAAAGTCACCTGTTGCTATCCGTCCACAGAAGGATGTGAAAAACTTTTCAAAATGTTAGTATGGTTGCAAAGGTGACTCATCCATTCATTCACACATAATTTGAAACTAATGGAGCTGAAGGCTAGGATCCACTTCCCAAATGGCAGGGTGTTATTAATATTTATGAATGAATGACGATGATGATATCTAAATTAATATATACTGGTTCAAGCACAGCAAGGGGTTGTTCTTAGAACAATAATGGTATCAACAGCAGAATGGTTATTTCCAGGGACAAAGATTATTATGGCTTGTCAGACTGAGAGAAATTTTCAGGTGATGGGTAAAAAATCAAAATATCCCAGGCCTAGGGGCTCTCAAATGATGCATGCCAATTAATAATCTCTCCTCAAATTCATTTTTTTCTTTCAGATCCAGCATCTGAATAAGGCAAGAAGAAGGAAAGGACATAGAAGGAGGCACTATGCACACATAATAAAAGGATAAAAAGTGTAGCTGCTGGTGCGGGGGGGGGGGGGGGAGTGAAGGCATTGCCCCAAACAAGAATGTTTATACCCATTAACATTTTCCTTGCCACACTCCAAATAAAATTTGCCCCTCATTCTCCACAATTTCTTGCACTGTAGCAACTTGAACATTTGGAAATTTGAAGCCTGTGGCTTCACAAAGGAAGGAGACATGCCAGATTCCAAGGAGACCTCTTCTTTGAATTGCAAATGGACATTAAATTTACTTGATTTTGAAAAGCTACCAGTGACCGCATGGCCAAAGAGGGAGGTGCCAGCCTGCAGATAGCCCTCCCTACCATCTGAACTAAGACCAGAAACAGAAAATGCAGGCCTGCATTTTCTTCAATTCAAAAAAATCTTCAATTTTTTTCTCCTGTTTAACTGATGAAGAAGAAGCCAGTGTGACTTTGAAAGCTTGCAACATGTAACTGTGCATTTTGGTTGGCCCAATACAGGCATCATTATTTGGATGTTATTATATTTGCTGTATGGGCAACACGGCTATCCCTAGATATTATTTGGAAATACAGTTTAGGCATCCAAAAAGGGGGAGAAATTTACCAAGAGAATGCAAACATAGCAAACGCAAGAGTTCTCAGTGTGATGGTTTTCAGTGTCTCTCTCTATACAGCAGTGGCATGTCTGCCTCTGGTGTCACCCAATGCAGGGAGTGGGGCTATCAATGCAGAAGTGCAGAGCTTCCACAAAGGAAGTGTGGGGAGGCTGGTCTCAGCCTTGCCGAGTGTGTGCACCTCCCCCCCCCCCCCCCCCCCTTGCTGCAGCTTGGTTTTCCTCAGAAAAAAACCAGGGGATGGAGGCACTTTTTCCCCCCCCCCCCCCAGCTACATTACTGGACCCTGCTGAGTAGAGTTGCCAACTTTTAAACCAGCTAGCATAGCTATAACACGTATGGAAAACAAAGCAATCGCCTAAAGCAATGGTTCCCAATCTGTGCTCCGATGAGCCCTTAGGGCTTGATAGCCATTGATCTGCACCTTTTAATATATCTAAATGATAACATCTGACCTGCACCTTGATATCAAAAGTGCATCTTGACCTGAGTAGCTGTACAGCCCTAGCATGGGATCTAAATAAACGGTTCCCACTGAAACGAGGGGAAATCATGGGTTTTGATATGTAAACGAATTTTCTTTCCCAGCTCTGAAGATGGGTGAGATCATGCAAGGAGCTGCCTTAAAGATGCTATCAGGCAGATGTCTTAAGGAAGTGTTTCTCTTGTGATTGAGGGGGAACCATTTGAATCAATGGACTGGCATTTGCATAGCCATTTTGGTCCCTACTCTGACAGAAACATTTGGTGAGATCAAAACACGGACCTAAGATGTGAAATACACTTCAAACAGTTTCATTAGAAGACTTATTGCCCTTTGTCTAGAGACCCTGTTAAACCCTTAAAAGGTCTCCTAAATTTAGGGATGAGCTGCTGCCAGCCACTCTCAGCTACTGTCAGCCAATGGCCTGTCTCAGGTCGTTTGCAGCCAACATCTATGTCAGTTTGAAGTCAGAGTCTCTCTGACTTGGTCTGCTAAGCCTTAAATATTAAGCAGACTTACAAACCCTCACACAAATTGGACTTCCCAAGATAGAACCTCTGCATCAGGTGCGTATTTCCATGAGAAAAGCCTAATATCTATCCCACATCTACCACGTTATTTCCTGAGTCTTGTATGAATGCATGTGCGTATGTGCCTGTGTGTTTGAATCCCTGTTTCCAATAAAAGAGACCTTGGCCGGTTATATACTGGCAGTTGGGACGTCTGGAGGACGTCCCATTTTAAAAAGGGGGCGTCTCTTCTAGACGCCCCTGAGTCTAGTACGGACTGTGTCCGTACAATATGGCGCCGGCTCTTCTACATGGCCGGCGCCATATTGACGTATCGGACGCTGAGCGTCCGAACGTCGCGCGGCCCTAATGACATCACGAATGCGCCCTTGGCGCTTCGTGATGTCATCAGTGCGCCGCGGAAAGAAGCTCCAAAAAGAAGCTCCGCGGAGCAAATGGCTCTGGCGGGGGAGCCGCCCTTGATTCTACTTAGAGCCTCTGCCTCATTTCTGGATTTCTAGTTCCTGGTATACAGATCGAAGGGGCGATCCCTGAGGTGTAGTAACAGGCCTCCTCTTGTGACCTTGAGCTAATTAAATTCCCCATTGATAATTTGGTCACTGTTCACTGTTACAGGCTCTGCATTTACTTCCACCTAACCCTAACCCTCCCCCTCCGTGTAACACTACTCCTAAACATCATTAACTTGTAAGACATAGGGTAGGCCTCTTAGAGGCTCTGCCATAGAAATTGATTCTAAAGAAGGCTTGGCAAGTCAAAACGTTTGGGAACCCCTGGCCTAAAGACTGAAGACAATCAATATACATTCCTTTACACAAAAAAGGAGACACAAAAGGTTGCAGCAACTACAATACCATTGCACTAATTTCACATGCAAACAAAGTCATGATCAAAATTTTGCAGCAAAGACTTCTGCCATACATGGAGTGAGAAATCCCAGAGCTGCAAGCTGGATTCAGGTAGGGAAGAGGCACTAGGGATCACATTGCAAACATATGATGGGTAATGGAGATTACCCCTGCCAAATTGTGATAGTTGGGCATTGTAAAGAAAACAGTTGAAAAGGAAGGTGAGTTAGAGATCCCTGGGGGCACAATACAGGAGCCTAAACAGATTGTGTGTGGCTGTGAGTCACACTTTTCCCCTCCTGTCCTAAAATCTCAATTTGTGATATTAGTATTTTCACAAGACTCCTATCAAAAATGGCAATCAATTATAACTTTTTAATCAACTTTTGATAATTATTTTTCAAAGCAAAATCTCCCCCCCCCCCAATAACTTCAAGGAAGCTTTTCTGTTCCTCAGTTTTCTCATTCACTACATTCAAAATTTCCAATCTGATTGTTCCCATCATTTAGTTCACTCAATATCCTCTGTCTATTTTTATAACTGCCAGCATCCCGTTCTGTTCCCTTGTGTTTGTTCTTCAAAATAACATGTTTTCATCTTCATTCAGTATATAATTTTGCCCCTTCACTCACCCTGTTTGCATGAATTTTTTTATTTATCGGGCTGTTACTGTTTGCTCACTTATGAACCTTACTGTCATGAGTAATTAAGTACAATTTTTCCAATTTACATGTCTGCGAAACAAACATTTAGTTTGACAATTTTTAAAGTGTGCTCTGATGCTAGGAATGCAAGTTCCAGGGCAGAATCTGGCCCATAGCCTCCATTTGTCCCACAGCATCATCCAGCCCACTCTCTGCCGTTCATCATAAGGTACCATCCATCTCCTTCACTGGGATCTCCAGAAGGCTCATGGCAGAAGACAGGAACAACATATACCAATACATTCTGCCTCCATTTCGCAATGATGTGCATATGAGAGAGAAGTGGCTGAAGGCAACATATGTCAGAGAAGTAACAGATACAAGATAAGGCAGAGAATCTGTATGGAGATATATAACACTGAAAAAGCTTTCTGGCTTGGAGGAAAAGCCTACAGAGGAGGAGCAGGAGAGAGGGGGGGAACGACTTGGAAAACTAGCGGCTGTGAGTAATCTTGCACCAGAGCTTTCTTGATCAGAAGTTTTATCCACCTGGAGAGACTAAGGCGGGGTACAGACCGCCGCTTTGCGGCGGTCCGCCGCCGCCGCCATTTGCTCCGCGCGGGAGCCGCAGCAGCCAAACCGCGCGACTCCCGCGCGGAGCAAAAAAGAAGCTCCATTTCGGAGCTTCTTTTTGCGGCGCCTCAATGACGTCGCGAGGCGCCTGGCACGGACTCGCGACGTCATAGGCGCCGCGACACGTCTGGACGCTGTGCGTCCAGTACGTAAAGATGGCGGCGCCCATGTAGAAGGGGCGCCGCCATCTTGTACGTATACAATACGTACTAGGGTTAGGGGGGTGCGGAAGCACCACCCCTTCCTAACCCTAGTACGTATTGTATACGTACTAAATGGCGGTTTGTATCCCGCCTAAGGGTGCAACTGAACTGTAGAAATAATGCAGTTTGACATCACTTTAAATGCTGTAGCTCCATCCTATGGAATCCTGGGATCTGTGGTATTACACATTCTGTAGCCTTCTCTGCCAAAGAGTGCTGGTTCCTCATGAAACCACACATTTTGTGGGTTTTCATGGCCAAACAGGGATTTGAACCCTGATACCCAGAATCATAGTCAATTGTTCAAACTACAGAGCTTATCACATAAACTTTAAAACTGTCTCAAGTGTCCTGGGCTGCAGCCAAGATGTGAGATGGAAGCGGGGATTATCGCATGCTAAATTGCCACCTAATCACTGCCCGCCATCAGCCCCGGTCCCAGCTGTGCTCCGCCAACACTTTTTAGAAGCTGGAAAGCTTCTGACTTCGAGAAAGTGCTGGTGGACCATGGCTGGGACCCACCTTGGACCCAGGCTGATGGCAGGCAGCAATTAGGTGGCAATTTAGCATGTGATAATCCCCACCTCCAGCCCACATCCTGGCTGCAGCCTGGGACGCTTGAGACAATTTTAAAGTTCATGCGAAAAGCTCCTATATCACACTGGCTCTAAATACTCTTCCTTAAATTGCAAATCCCAGGCTTCCATAGGAATTTGGCCCATGCTATCCTGACCCAGATCCCAACTGAGATTGGTCCCCGGGCTGGTGCAGGAATAGGTGAGTGTTTACATGCCCGCCCATTCCCATCCCACAAACTTGCTACCTCCATGTACCCCTTACCTTACTCAGCCATTGCTGCTAATTAGAAGTGAGAAGCCCCTCTGGGCCCAATTCTGTCCTGGGGGTAAGGGATTACACTATCCAAATAAGACGATGTGAAGCTGAGGGGAACATGGGCCTTTGAGCCTGTCTAGACAACCTTTGATAGTTTAAGTGGCATCATGGCACTATAATTATGTTGTGTGAAAGGAACCCAGGTTGTGGGGTCTGAAAATAGAGACTGGTAAAATGTGGTTTTAGAAAGTTCTCAGCTTCTAATATGTAGCTCAATTTCTTGATAGTGCCAGCAGCTCCTCCTCTGCGAATCACCTTAATTATGATGCCAGCATTGCTGTTCTGACAATAGGAGAACATCTGGTATAGTGTGATAGTGACAAACCCATGTCTGGATCCCTGGATTCATGGGTGTTCAAAGGTAGAGTGCTATGATACCTGTTACCTGCTCAGGCTGATCCATGGATACGTGAAATCTCCTGTGGACTAGGAGAAAGTAGAACCAATCATCAACCACTGCTGTAGAACTTTAGGTACATATCACATCAGTCAATTGTTTCAGGTCATTCTCCTGTACCCAGAAAAATAACCGAATGACAACACACTATTTTGCACCCTTTTGTATCACATTTGAATTGTGTTAGTTTCCAAGTTCGTTTTCTAACATTTGAAATATAACAATGCCATTTACACAAACTTTTTTGCCCTGCCTCCTGCTCCATGATTGGTGTAGAGTTGTTGTTTTGTATTATTTCAAAAAAGAGGGGGCCATAATTGCACAATTGCACAATTCTGTAATTATGAAATGATGCTATTATGGAACCACCCCCACTCTACCAGAAGACAAATACACACTATGCCACTCACACCATTTTTCCCTGTGTTTTTCCTGAAAACTAACATTTGGCAGGTTCTGCCACATAGTCTTTATTTCCCTTCAATCTTTTCCTGAACTTTGTGGTTCCTCTGGGCATTAAACTTTAATGGGATTACATTGAAGTTGCACTATTGCACTATACCTCTTATTAAAAATAATAATTTAAAATAATTGTGTGGTTTTTGTTTTTGTTCTTTTGAAAAGCATGCTAAAGAATGGGAAATGAATGTATAGTGATTCTCTTGGGAACTCTTCGGAACCCCAGTCCAGCCACCAGACATTGTCTGAGGTTTCCCTGCCACAGAATCCCCAGGAACACAGCAATGAAACCACACCAGCATTGTATCAACTATGCTCCCAATATTGCAATAAAGTGGGAAAAGACATTCACACCCACAGTGGTTACTAAACCATAGCAGGGACGAGGAGTTATTGACAGATTACTTCAAATGGGGAAATAATTTACTATCAAACACTCCAACAGCAGTACAGCACTGGGAAAGCCATGATGTCACGTCATAAGCTCCATTCCAAAGTAACTGACATGCCTCAATGCTATAGAATTCTGGGATTTGTAGTTTTATGACATATTTAGCCTTCTCTGTCAGAGTACTCTAGTGCCACAGCAAACTGCAAATTCCAGAACTCCATAGCATTCAGCCATGGCAGTTGAAGCAGTGTCATTGCATTATTTCTGCAGTGCAGCTGCAGCATTAGGCAATGCAATTGCAGTATAACCATGTCAGGTGATAAGCTCCAAAACCAGAACTGTTAGCATATAAACAATTTTCTAGCACTGACTTAGTGGCAATGCTGTTTCTAGAATAACAGGCTTCAGACCAAGGGGGAAGAGGTGCTATTTATCACCCCCTGAATCTACCCAAACAATCCATCTCTACTATTTATATTATACTTAATGATATTTTAGTAAAAAATATTTGTGATATCTATTTATAAATGCAATAGTGTACTTTTCTGATTTTAGGTAATTTGTGGTTTTCAGTTATACAACATTTGTAAAACTGTTAACCGCTTTGAACTCTTACAAGGAACAATAGGGAATATCTCAAATAAATATGTCATGGACTGGAATCTTATGGTTATGTTATACATGCAGACGTTTACCTATGGGAAGTGGCTGAACATTTTTGTCTAATGTGAAATGGATACAATTGGTTCAGGATTACAGAAGTGGAATTGCACATAAATAAATAATAAAATAAATAAATAATAAATAATAAAATCTTTATTTCTATACCGCTTTAACAAAAAGATCAAAGCGGTTTACAAATTGGAAGAAAGGTATACATCTCATCATATTACAATACAAATTACAATCACAAGTACACTTCCATAAAACATCATATAAAAACAGTTTCAAATCTCACAATTGCAGGTTAAACATCTTGAGGTACAAATCAATCAGGGGATAACTTTTCCTATGAAGAGTCAGGAGGGTATGCTAGGCGGAAAAGATAGGTTTTCAACGCCTTCTTAAAAGCATACAGAGAAGAACTGAGTCAGATCTCTTCAGGGAGTTTATTCCAGCACACAGGAGCCATTGCTGTGAATGCTCGTTGGTGAGTTACAGCCAATCTCACCCTGGAATACTCAAGTAAGTACTTTCCTGTTGTTCTGAGAGTGCGGGGTGGATTATGTAAGGAGAGGCGTTCCCTCAAGTAACTCGGGCCCAAGCCATATAGGGCTTTATAGGTGATTACCAACACTTTGTATTGAGACCGAAAGTTAATTGGCAGCCAGTGAAGAGATCTTAATACAGGTGTTATATGGTCTGCCCTTAAGAGTTCCCGTGACAAATCTGGCTGCAGCGTTTTGAACTAGTTGAAGCTTCCAAACTTGGTACAAAGGTAGCCCCATGTAGAGCGCATTACAGAAATCTAACCGAGAGGTTACCAGTGCGTGTACTACTGTTTCAAGGTCCTTTCGGTCCAGGCAGGGACGCAGCTGGCGTATCACATACAGTGGCACTGCACATATTTATCTAGAGGTCTGTGCCAGTGTGCTCATGGTTGGGCATTCAGTTGCACTTTTCACAAATGAAAACCAGGAGACATGTAGCTACACAACATGGTCAAGACAGCAAAATATATTAATGAAGACTGCATCTGCACTGCAGAAATTGTAGTTTGTTGTGACTCAAGAGCTCTCTGACAGAGAACTCCAAATGTCTCACAAAACTACAGTTCCCAGAATTTCATAGCATTGAGCCATAGCAGTTAAAGTGGTGTCAAACTGGATTATTTTCTGCACTATGGATGCAGCCAAGGAAGAACACACAAGCTAGAAGAGGCTGTGGCAGTTTGCTCTTGTCGGACTCTAAAGAGAAGGACAAGATTCTGCTCTCTTCTCTCTTTTCTCTTTTCTTCTCCTCTCCCTCATTGAATTCAGTTTGCAACAATTATAGTAAGCAGAGGACAAATGGGGAAAGTGGGAATCCAAAATCCAAAATATTCCATGTCTATGGAAATACAGTGGTACCTCAGGATACGAATTACCCAGCTTACGAATTTTTCGGGATACGAAAAAATCCCATAGGGATTTATTGTTTCGGCTTACGAAGGTTTTTTCGGGTTACGAAAAAACCCCGGCGCTGTTTTAAATGGAGCCGCGGCAGAGCCGCGGCTTTTTCTCCATTAGCGCCTATGGCAATTCGGGTTACGAAGGTTTTTCGGGTTACGAAATTAGCTGCGGAACGAATTAATTTCGTAACCCGAGGTACCACTGTAAGTTTGTTTCTTTTGTTTCCCAAAGGTTCCAGATTTTGTCAAACTAAACATAACCAGATGCAGGCATACCTCACTTAACAAACTGTCAAAGAAGCACCTTTTAATAAAGTATTTTTAAAACCCCAGATTCTTTTTTTTTCTTTGTTCTTGGACTAGCTGCAGGTTTGTCAGCAGCAGCAGCAGCAGCAGTGGAAGCATAATAAAGGAGAAGTGTAGAAACACAGACTGTTAAAGTGTCAAGCTGAAGCAACATGTCTGCAGTAAATAATGCAACAAAAGCTTGAACTGAGAAAGAATGGGATTCGACTCTTGCTGATCCCATTGCAGCTACTGTCTACTACAGGCAAGGTAAACTGCCTAATGAAATCCTTACTGCGTATTCATAAACAGCAAAACAGTGAGAAAAAGGGGAAACAGATAATTTGTCTCACCAGCTATCCTCTGTGTGTTAAAGAAGCATAGATCTATAAGACTGACCATCAAAATGGAAATCATAAAAACAACAGATGTTGCTGAAAGAAAAAATAATGGATGCATTTTGGAAGGAGCATTTAAATGGTCTGTAGAATGTTTAATATATTGTTATTTACTTATGCAAGTAAACAACAATATCTGGTTTGATTATTTTGTTTTATTGTGCATGTTGTTTAGTTCTGAATGAAAAGTTGAAACAAGTTGAACATGAGGAAACTATCTCTATTCTTTCCATGTTATGTCTACCTTTTATTCCAAATTTTACTTTAAGGAGGTAATGCCCAGGAACACATCTATGTTGTTAACTGAGGAATACCTGTACTAGTTATTGCAAAACTACTACAGTGGACTCTTGTTATCTGCTGGGTTTTGGTTCCAAGACTCCCCAAAATCCATGGATGCTCAGGTCCCATTATATAAAATATAATGTCTATTGCACAATAAGACAAAATCAAGGTTTACCTTTTGGAATATATTTTTTAATATTTTCAAGCTTTGGATAGTTGATTCCATGGATGCAGTATCTGTAAATATGGAGGATTGATTGTATAGGGGGAAACAAGCTGTCTCAGTGTCTTCTGAAGATGCCTGAAGTAAAGAATGCAGAAGACAGAGCCTCAGTTAACTTGTTCAGGTTTACTGAACGTCCACACCACAGCTGGCTGTTTTGTTTTTCCTCTCATTCCTGTTGAACTCTGCAAGATCTAGACAAGCAGCCAATTTTGATTTGGCTAGTCAAGAAATAAACACGAAGCAATCAACATGACTACACTCCCAACTGGAAGAGGTCATTCTCTGACACCAGGAGAGTAGCCAACTCCTGGAACATTCTTCATTAAGGCCTTTTCTCCTTAATATAACAGTTGTTTTAGCTTCATCAAGGACAAGAGGAAAACAAAGCTGTGCCCTGCCATCACGGCATTAGCATGAACAACTTGATTAAATAATGCCAAAAGACGCAACTAGACAAAGAAAACTTGACTTGCATCTAAAAGGCAAAAATGTTAGACAGAACTGAAGGTTTTAGATACAAAAACCCTGGGCTAAAGGAAAACTACTCGAGTTCAGTTGCATTGTAAATTATGATTTATGAGTAACATTAGTACAAAAAACATTACTAAAGATTCTGTATGATATGGTATGAAAGAAAGTCAAGGGGGGGAGTGACACCATGGGTTACTGCACTGGTTGATGCAAACCCTAGTGACGCCATTGATTACAACTATTGATTGATTGGCCTGCTCCTCATAAAATGGCAAAACCAAAGAGGTTCCTTATAGTGCAGGTGTTCTTCTCAGTTCAGGATCCTGGAAGAGAGTGGGGTATATATATGGTGTGTGTGTGTGTGTGTGTGTGTGTGTGTGTGTATATCCATATCCCACTCTCTTCCATCCCAGCATTCTCTGAAGATGCCAGCCACAGATGCTGCTGAAACATCAGGAATAAACTCTTCTAGAACATGGCCACATAGCCTGAAAAAACCACATAAAACTATGAATGCCAACCAGGAAATCATTTGACTTCACATTTAAAAGATGCTGCTTTTCCTGGTGGCTTCCAAGATAAGCAATTCATCCTTCCCCCCCCCCCCCACAATCTCAAATGATATATACCTAAACCCCCCCCCCAAAAAAAACAACCAGCTTCAAGAGGCTATAAATTTCTCATTGGTATGCCCTGCACCAGTTCTACTAGCTTCTAATATGCCCTGCAGTAATCCTACTCATGAGAGAAAATAAATTGTGGTTCTATTTATCAATTCCTGGTAATAAAAGGCAATTTTTCCACAATTGCTTTTGCTCTGTTCCAGCCTGTGACACATGCTCTGCCCCAACATAGCATGGCTTCTCACATACATATGAACTTGGACACTACTTCTAAATGTCAATTGCATCCCTACAATCTTCCCCTCCTTGCTCAGCCATCACTCCACATGCAACCATTTTGTTGGGTAGATCTGTGACATTCTTCACAGTCAGTGGCCTGTTTTGTCATGTTGCTGCATGTCAGCTTGTGTGGGCCAGGGCAAAATAATATAAGAGATAACGTGAGTGGGAGTGCTATTGCCTTGCCTTCATGCCATCGAACTCTCCTGTGTTGCATGGCAACTGCGCCTGCCTGGAAGGAGTCATGGAAACCTTGATCTGAAGGAAAGAAAGGAAGTGCTTCTACTTTCATAACACCTAGCATGTCTCAGAGAGAGAGAAAAGAGTGGATTCATGTGTCCATCAAGTTCATGTTTCTTATCATTTATAATTATACTGACTGATTAGAAAAATGGGAAACTACCCTATTATGCCAAGTCAGACTAGGGACTTTTTCAGATGGGCAAAAGGGATGGGAGCATAGTAGGAAAAGCAGATGGAAAACTCCTCTTGATTAAGTTAAGACCAGGATATTTATTAGATCATATTTCCAAATATAAATCTGTCCTCCTAACACTTCCACAGGCATAACTGGTAGAGACATAAGACAGGGCCTTCTGGATGTTTACCCCTAACCTCTGGAACTCCTTTCCCAGGGAGACTAAAACTGCAACTTCTTTACAGACTATTTTTATTCCACACACGCTTTTTGAGAACTAAGGGTTTTTTAAATTGTTTATTTAAAAAAGAAAGAAAGAGTCTAAGAAGTGTTTTGGTTGTTTTATGTTTTTTCATTGTACTTTTAAAAAAACTCTCCTTTTAAGGTGGTTGTAAACTGGGGCCTGTTACAGACTGCCAAAATAAAGCTGCTTCGGGTCTCATTGGAGGTATGCTATTTAATGTGCATGGGTCCTAAGAGTTCGAGGTCACACCACCAAGCCACACTCCATTCCTAAGCATCGCGAGTGCAAACTTTTGATGCAGCTTCCAGATTCTTGGGATGCAGCATCATTTAAATATAGGCTTGCCATATCCCGCCTGGGGGCGGGACTTCCCAGTTTTGGGCGGGGCCACACAGTCCCACCTGGTTTAGCCCCTCCCCAGGACCTCCCCCCCAGCAAGGCCCTGGAGGCAGCTCCAGCCCTCCCCATGGCTGTGTGCCACCCTCCCCGCCTCTTGCCTGGCTTAGCCTAGAGAGCGGGCTTCAAAACATCTGCCACTCAGAGCTATTACCAGCCCACTTGGTATATACCTGCAAGAGGCCTTACTTTCCAGGTTACAGTGAGAAAAAAAAAAAGGCCATAACATCATTCATGTTTCACTGGGAGTCTAAATGCCTCATCTTTTAAATGTCTACCGGTCAGTATTCTTGTAATTCTTTGATCACAGGATGTTTTTGAGGCCACAAACGACCTTTCCTGTAATATGCAAATTTTTCCCGAAGCCTGACCAATGGGAAAGAAGCAATCAGCCCTCCCCTTGGGTTGGTTTTCAATGGCTTGGAAGGAAGAGATTTTGCCTGCTTGTAAATAGGAAGGGCTTTGGGTAGCAAAAGGCTGAAGAAATAGTTTGACCCCCCTTAAACATCCATGGCTCAGTGCATGGGATCTGGGGAATTGTAGTTCTTGTGGCACCAGAGCTCTTTTGACAAAAGGAAGCTGAATGGTCCACAGAGGAGGCGTTGCCTGGGGGGTGAAGGAGAGGAGGCTGATGATCCTGGCCACTTCCCTTGGCTCCCTCCCTCTCCTCCTCCTCCAGCCGAGGTGAGCTTCTCATTCACTCTCCCTGGCTTTTTCTCTCCCCCCCCTCTGCACTTTGAGATCCCTTTAACTGCCAAGCTCAATGCTCTGGATTCTGGGTTGTGAGGCATTTGGCTTCTCTTGTCAGAGAGCTCTGGTGCACAAATAAACTACAGTTCCCAGGATTCCATAGCACTGAGCCCTGGCAGTCCAAGCAGTGTGTTTTGGCACACAGAGATCCCCAAATGAATCCAGTCCCAGCTTTTGTCATCTCTTCACACATGCAGGAATAATAACCCACTTTGAGACTGCTTTAACTCAGTGAGGGATCCTGGGAATGCTCAGTGTTTGGGAAGACATTGAGGATTCTCTGTCATGTGATGGCTCTGGGCCACAATAGACTACAATTCCCAGGATTCCCAGCATGGCAGTCTCAAAATGGACCATTTCCTCATGTGGATGCAACTGGTGAGAGGCCTTCTGGGCACTGCCAGTTCAACTACGTTTGGATGTTATGGGACTCCCTGTCAGAGATTCTCTGGGGCCACAATGTACTACAATTCCCAGCATTCCCCAGCACTAACCCAGGACAGGTTAAGTCACTCTCAAACTGGGATTATTTCCTCATGTGTGGATGCAGCTTTGGTGAGGAACTCTGGGCATTTCAGTCAGCATGTTTTTATTTCTGCAGTGCCTTTGGGACACCGAGACAAGGTGACACGGCATCCTCCTCCTTTTCCAGGAATGTCTCTTCTGTCACATTTCAAAATGTCCTCCTTTGGATCATGGCTAAGAAGACTGGATTTATAAATTACATGGGTGTTTTAGCTTTTATTTTTTGCGCATGTTCCACTACATATTTTTGCCTGGGTGCCCTACATTTTGGGGTGAGTGGCATTGGTCACCTTGGTCGAGAGCTTTCCAGGGGTTAACTGCCATTCTGCTGTGTGGGCTGGAACAAACCCATAGCATTAAGCCAAGACAGTTAAAGTGGTCTCAGCACAGATTATTTCTCCAGTGTAGATGCAGCCCAAGCCTTTTGCCTCTCTTATGCCTGAGATTTCAAAGCCCAGCCTTGGCACCACAACAAACTACAAATCCCAGGATTCCATAGGATGGAGTGATGAGAGTGAAAGCAGTGTGGCAGCAGCCTAATGTGCTTAATGCAGTTCTTAACGATGGTGCACCCTCTTGCCTACCGAGTCTCCAAGATTTTTGTTAACAACTTGTACCCATTAACTCCATTTCATGTCTCCTTTATTAGTGGGGAGGATACAGACCAAGCAAGTCAACATGAAGGAAAACCAAAGTCCCTTGACCAAAGGGTTTGGTTGTGGAATAGCTCTGAAATATGCAAGAGGCAATGTTAAATAAAGCCATGTCCAATGCTCAAATGTGTGTTTGGAATGGGAGAGGGGGGGGTGGCCCGAAAAGGAAGTACATTTCTGTGATCTGTCTACGAATAATGTCCACATGTCCTCCATTTTGATCATGCCTAAGAAACATGGATTATATTAACATTTTAAACAAAGCCTCAATTTTTTGCGTGTCCTCCATTTTATAAAATGTGTCCCTACATTTGAAAATGTTGTCCTGCATTTTGTCCTACATTTGTCCCGGTTTGGAGGTCCTCATTTATGGCAACCCTTATTTAAATAGCATACTTCCAAAGGCAGACCGAGAGCAGCTTTATTTTGGCAGTCTGTAACAAGCCTGGGAGTTTTTTCATGGTAAGCACTGCAAGGAGCTTCTGAAACCTATTTAAAGGGTAAATGCTGCTTTTGGGGCTTCCAGAAGACGGCAGTTCACAATACTCACCCTTTCTTGACCACAGAAAAAACAATCTTGGGAGTCTGGAAAAGTCAAAGGCTGTCAAAACAAGCCTTGAAAACATAGGGAGTTTATCACACACGGATAATTGGAAGTGAATGGGGTTTATGCCATGGAATTGGCCATACAGCAAAGTACAAATGACATCCAAGCCACAACAACAGTGTTGTTGTTTTTTTATTGAAGCAATAGAAAATTTCAAATATCACATAATCAAAATTCTTACACTAAATGGTACAAAATACTATATAAACTATAACAAATAGACAGTACATATCAAAGACATTACATCTAACAATAACACTTATTTCTCTTTTACGATTCTTCAAATCCTCTTAATCACTTCCTGGCTTCTATACTATACCTATTCATATGAGGTGAATAAGAATTCCTAAAGATTCTTTGCATAAGGTTGAGATTCTCAAAAAGCAAGCTAATACCATCAATTTCAAAAAGAATTAAGTTATTCATGTAGTTTACGGTTCGCATCCTTTATCCATATCTCTGTAATGATAGTATTATTAACAATTAGGGAGTAGGGGTAAATAATAAGATGCTTGGCTAAAGCGAGAGGGGGAGGAATGTCTGCTTAAGACAATAAATCTAAGTAATATACATATTTAAATGAGCAATTCCTTTCCTATTGGTTATATCTTAAATCTGTACACATTGCCATTTTTTTCTATCTCTTTAGGCCTTCTTCTTTCATTAATGCTGTCAAAATGTCCTTTGCATGGCTTCGTTGAGGTTACTTGAGGTTTTGTTGGGAGGATCACTCTTCCAATGTTTCACATATAGATCTCGCCGTCGTGATCATATACCAAATGATCTGTCTGCTGCCTTACTTTTCCCTGTGTCTTTACTTGAATCTTCTGGGATCATGTTTAGGAGATAGAGAAGAGGGTCAAACGGTAATACACTGAGTGATTTCCATTATTGTTGTGTGTATTGTTTTCCAGAAAAATGTTGCCTTATTGCAGTTCCATCCGCATATGAGAAATGTTTTGTCAGCTTTATGACATTTCCAACAAATATTATAAAGTACTTAAAGAGAGAGGCCTAGAGCAAGAGGAAATAAAACATAATACGATTGTATGGGCTCAAGAAATCGGAAAAGCAACTGAACTGACCAAATGGGAGAAGACACTAAAAGAATCGAACAACTTCACATTATGCCAGAATTACCGAGAAAACTTTTTCAAAATGTTTCATCGCTGGTACATCACACCTCATAAGTTAAAACAAATTTACAAAACCATGAATTCAGATTGTTGGAAATGTCAAAACAGTGATACTTTTTATTGGCCAATCAAAATGCACAAAATATAAGACACAAGCTTTCAAAATCCCATTGGTTTCTTCATCAGGCAAAGAAGTTAAAAATGAAACCGGTTAGCTGATAAAGGGATCACTATTCTGTGGATTTTGGATGTTATTGCAGTCATCTAGAGTGATCTCTCGAGTGATCATCTAGAGTCATCTCTTTTCCTACTGCCCTCCACCTTATTAACCATTATCGTATTTTCTAAGGTTCTGGCTTCTCATGATATGGCCAAGTATGACAGTCTCAGTTTAATCATAGAAAGAGTTCAAGCTTGATATGCTCTAGAACCCATTTATTTGTCTTTTTAGAAGTCAGTGGAATCTACAAAACTCTTCTCCATCTCAACATTCTAATAACTTTATTTTCTTCCTATCAGCATTCTTCATTGACCAGGGATTTCAGAGTTGGCCATTAACATTTTAGTACAACCACCATCAAGCAGACAGACAAGTCACCTAATCACCATCTTCTCTGACAGTAGTGCAAAGTGTTGTGTTTCTCTTTGAGTTATTATGATTTAAAAAAAAACAATCAAATATCCAAATAAATCAGCATCTGCAGATTTCATGTAAACCAGGCAACTTTTTTGCCACTTTCTTGGTGATGCCCATCCTCTTCTTTGGTGATTTGTGAATAACCAACTTAAGAACACATTATTTGCAGAAAAAAAATTGAAGGGGAACCCTAACATGCCTTTGCATGTATCAAAAGAAAAGATGCTTGCATTTCTATTTCTTATGTATCCTGCTGCTAGGGAACTTCTTCCAAAAGAACAAACTGACACTAGGAAGGTTACATAATATATTTTGTTCTCTATGATGCTAAGAAACAGGGGAATGGGTTCGTAGCAAGGACTGGGGAATGGTTGTTTACCTGCCAGGAAACTGTAATGATGAACTGATGCCTAAAAGAAAAAAACTAAATGAATTCATTAGCATCATGGAATTTTCCCAGCACCTGTGCTTACTTGTAGTGACTTCTCAACCTTGCTTCTGGGTGATCAGCTGCACCAGCCCCTGAACAGGCTATTTGGAGGCCATACCACAGCCCCCCCAGCAGCAGTTTGGCCAGGCAGTGAGTGACCAGTTGAGGGGCAGGCAAGCAAAACAACAGAAGGGAAAAGGGAGGTCACCTACTGCCACCCTGCAGCCCATAATAGGCACCCACAGCAAGTGACACTGATCATGGTGACGCCATTGTTTTTGTCAGGGTGGGGGACAGAAATACATTTCTTTCTCTAAGTAAAGTTGGATCCTTGATTCACCAGTGGCCAGGAGAAGCAAATCCACTTCAAGATCTTAGGCTCAATTCCTGACCTCTCCAGTTATAGGATCTCAGCTAACATGTCTACAAAATCATGGACAAATATTTTAAAACACAATAGATAGCACCTGGGCAAGATGGACCAAATGTCTGAGTCCACATAAGGGGGTTTCATCATAGCTTCCAGTTAGTTTAAATGTTGGAACAGATGCAAAGCTGTAAAATTTGGCTGAAATTGGTAAACTGTTTGGTATGTTACCTTATTCTTGACTGTTTGAAATTTGAAATCGCTCTAAATTGTGTAAAAGCCATTCTATTTTTATTCCACTCTGAGATCTCACAATATAGGGTGGGATATGAATGTTCTGCTAAATAAATAAAAACTCATTGGGCCACATTTTGTCAATCACCATTTTGCACGCTAACCTACTTCAGTGAGTCACTTATACCACCTTGAATGTATGGTCTTTGAAGGAAGAATGGAATAAACATGTAACCATCTGGGGGGTACCTGAATACTGCAGACCACATTCTGTCTATGGATGGTCCAGGTTCATCCTGCCTGCCCCTCCCATAGCTCTACTGCTTCCTGCCAGTGATTATACTATTGTGATTGGAAATTGCACATATACATTTTCCTGTTTTTGATAAGTATATGCAGAAGCCAATTCCAGTCATGATTCAGCTAATAGGTGTACTCAGGAGTGCTTTCATTGTCTCTTCTTGCATGGCAGAGAGTTGTACTAGACTGCCCTTTTGGTTCTTTCCCATTCTATGATTCTATGGTGCGTTACAGACCACCCAAAACGGGCGGTCTCGCACCGCTGCCGGTTGCAGCGCGGAGGAGCCCCAGCATCCAAACCATGCGACTCCTCCACGCTGCAAATAAGAAGCGCCAAAATGGTGCTTCTCTTTGCTGTGCAGATATGACGCCATGAGGCGCCAATGGTGCACTCGCAGCATCATATGCACCACACGACGTGTGGACGCAGTGCGTCTGCTACGTAAAGATGGCAGCCCCCGTGTGGAACAGGCGCTGCCATTTTGTACAGACTCGGCCCATATTAGGGTTAGGGGCATCCGGAAGGAATGCCCCTTTCTAACCCTAATACGGACCCAGTCCGTACTTTATGCCCATCTGCAACGGGCCTATGATTCCTAAAAGGTGATTGAGAGTGATTCACTCCTTCTCTTCTTTCCTATAATATGTCACTTCCCAACTGAAATGCTAGATGGAAAATCTTCATGTGGCCAATTTAATCTAATCTGTGGGGAGGGACCCCACCACACGCAAAAAAAAAATCTTCCCTCCAACTTTCAATTTTGTCAGGACAATCCCAATTAATCCTCTGTTGTCCCATTTTTGCAGCAGTTTTTATATTGCCTCAGTTTCTCTCTCCTCCCACTTTCCCCCTTACTACTTACTTCAATTACTGCAAACTGAATTCAAAGTGTAAACATAGTTTGTACTCAGCTAAGGCAGCAACAAGGAGAGGAAAGGTAGGAGTGGAATGTTGCTAGTAGGGTCAGGCAAAACTGCAGCATCTCCTTACTTGTGTGTTCTTCCTCATTAATAATTTTACCATCATAAACACACTCTAATGTTGCTTAGCCACATCTGTGAAATGCTGGAGCGTGTGCCACCCCAATATGAAATCAAATAAGCTGATAATAGAAAAATGATAATAACAGGGATTGCTTTCCCACCCCAGTCCCTATGGATCCAAGTAAGAGACAGGGTGTTGGTGTTGATAGGTTTTTTTAAGGCACCTTCTATTTCTTTCCAATCTAAGTAGAAAATGTTCTTATGACTGTTGAGTCTATAAAGGGTTTTAGGAGCAAAACTGCTGCGCTCACAAATAGATAAAAGGTTTGTAGCTTCTCTGTATAAGAATAGAATGCTTGAGAGGCCCATATAATGTCCCAGAATGTCTTAAAGCGTCTTATTGTATCAGCATTCCCCAGAGAGCTATTTCATTTACAGCTGCTGTGCATAAAAGCTGCAATCTGACAGCCTCATTCAGTAGAATGATATACCTCCAGATGGCTGCACCTGCTTGTTTTTTGAAGAACACAAGGTTGTTTCATGTGCAATGGCTGGGGAAGAACACCTAACCTGGCATCATTGTGAATAGCTCCTGAGAAACAGCACACAATTCCAGCAGAGCAGCATCCAAGAGGAAAGGAGAAGCAAATGATACCTCAGCCCAACTCTCATTCCTTACATTCAAATAAAAATAATCTGAAATTGAATGTAAGGAATGGGATGCCACAAAACTTGGAAGAGTTACTTTTTTTAACATCTGCAACCCTCAGTATTTCCCAGGCAGCATGGCCAAATGGTAATGATTGTGTGAGTTGTTATTCAAAACATCTGGGGAACCAAAGGTTTTTCCCACCAAAATGTCTACCCAGAAAACAGCTGTTATAGCACACCAAGAGGACAAGTGAATGACCAGCTCATAAACTGAAACCTGAAGGACAATCAACTGTGGAAAATTGCAAACTGATTCCCTACTTTCTCACACACAGCTGTTCCTTTGTCCTAAGCCCTTAGGCAAAAAAGAGATGGCTAGCCAAACAGAACCTACCCACTCCTATCTACTGCCCATGTGCCTTCTTCTCCAAATCAAAATAAAACCATTTTTCTCTTCCCTCCATCCTGGAGAAGAAAGTAATCTGTATTTGTGCCAAATAGCCAAAAGCAGTTCAAGGCATAACTGTCATGGACTGCCCTGGGCCTGATAGAGGCACAGTCAGAGGACTCAGACTCTGAAGAAATGGAGGAGGCTGAAACAGAGGCAGATCTGGGCCTGCCTGGATCAGCAAGCTCAGGAAGCTGCAGAGGGAGAAACAGAGAATTCTAAATACCCCTCCTTAAAACTGCAAATCCCAGAATGCAACAGGAGGCAGCTAGAGCAGTTAAAGTGGAATAGTAGCACTATAAGAGTATAGTGTGATAAACACCAAGACTCAGTTGACTCTAGGCTACAGGTGGCTAGGACCTGTGGAGAGAAGGCAGGTCAAAGAGTCCTTGAGAAGATCTTCCAGGCTAGAAGCCAAGAGGAGTGCTAATAAGTTTCAGCTGAGAAAAGCAAAGGCCTTTTAAAAGACCTCCAGCTGCAGAGATTCTTTGCAGCCAATAACCAGTCTTGCAGCCTTGTTGTTCCTGTATTCCTTGCTCTTGGATTCAGGTTATCTGACCTCTGGACTTGCCTTGTGACTACGCTCTTGCCGTGACTGACTGACTGGTATTGTGTGATGCTTGGACTGGACTCTGAACTACTCCTTTGCATATTCTCCTGCTGTGCTACCCTCAGTAGAGATAAGCAGGACAATAACAGAGAGTAAGGGTGTTTTATTCTAAAAATCTGGTTTCTAGATATCATATCTTGAGGCATCCAACTCAGGCAATACCTAGCTGCAAAATTACAAAACAATACAGTTGCCCTTCCAAGTCTGTGGACTTGAAATCTGTGAACTTGGAAATCCATGGAGGGGCGACCACTATTAACCTTAATGGGGGGGGTGCCCTGCACTCTGTATGCACACACCCCATTCAAGCCTATGGAGCTTGAATATGCATGAGATTTCAAACATTCAAAGACACCTTGGAATCAACAACCAACTAAGGAAATAGAACAAAAATCCCTGATGCCCTCTAACTTAAAAGGTTCATTGTAACTTGTGGACAAACAGACCTTCTGTTCTCAAGTTTTTCCATGGCTAAGGAAACGGGAGTCTCATCCTTTTGGGAAGTAGCCTCTACCAGCCTTCATCATGTCAATGGCCAGTATCCTAATAGGAGAGCTTGAAAAAACTGACAAGGAGGGTAAAAACAGCCCTGAGAATAAAAGCAACAAAACTTTTATAACACAGAGATTCAAGATGTTTTCTGACCTCTATAGCGCATAAGAAGCTTGATTAGCAAAGGAATTCTCCTCTGATTTTACATAAACCTCTGCCATTTTAAGTGGCAAACCAGCCCTAAATGGATGTACAGTAGTTTGGTTCATAGCTCATAGATAATGCATGAGTGCAATTATCAAACCCCATTGCCAACCCACCATCCACATATCTCAGCTCAATTTACTCTCAACAAGGTGAGAAGAGCACAAGATTTTTATATGTATGAGCTGTGAGTATGCACTGAACTGAGCTTTGCTGCATAACTATATTATAAGTAAATCAAAGGGGGAAAGCCATTTTAGTTGAGGTGAACCCTAAAAATATGACTGCCTTGGGTATTAACTAGGATTGTCCACAAGGGCTAGACTGTGCAGAGCCCCTCCCAATGAGACAAAAAAAAAACCCTTCTCAGTAAATTGATGCAGGAGTCATAAAACCAAAAACATCATCATTCTAATAAACAGTAAAGAAAAAATTACAGCAGCTCAGAGAGCATTTCCTGGGATAAAATGGGCAATTGGTCCATTCTCAGGATATTATGTACCATGGAAACGGCTTTATTTCTCAGCTGTCTGCTTTTTTAAAACTGCTTTTAAAAGTCTGGTGCTTTTCTATCCCAGCTTGTGGCTTACATTTGAAGCCCTTCAGCTGCAGTCTCTTACTGCAAGGGAGCCAGTTTGCTAGCAGGAACCCTCAGATATGGGCATGGGGGGGGCGGGTGTTTGAGAATGGTATGGCAAGATGAGATTGAATCCATGATATTTTTGATAGACTTATTAGGGGCCTGCCAGAGGACTCCTCTAATGAGGATGGTTTGAATTCTCAGAACAACAACTACTACTACAACTTCAAAGCAAAAAGACGACAAAGGCAGGAGGTTGGACTGGAAGGCCTTTGTGGTATCTTCCAACTCAATTCAAACTACAAAGACCCAGGATCCTCAGGGTACCACAGACTACACCTCTAGACCTGCACAATCTGAGTTTAGAGTGAGAAAAGCCCACAAGAATGATACTGGCTAAAGGTACAGGCTCAGCATGAAGCAACTAGGCTAAGAACGTGGCTATGGCCCTGTCCTGTCTGCATATGCCAAATAAACCCACCTCTCCTGTCCACTCAGTGTGGAGTCCCTGACCCTGCCATTCAGTGCCAAACCCAAGACATACCCTTCTTAGACTAAAAAAAAAAAACTATTTGGTCTCCATCCTGACTGTGTGGCTGTTTAAAAGACGTCTTGCCCTTGCTGCAGCCACTGCAACAGCACATCACTCACTCTGAAATCAGAACAAAGTGTCCAGCCATGTGACTGATGCTGGGCACCTCATTCTGACCTCAGAGTAGTGATGTGCTGCTGCACTGGGCAGTAGAGTGGGACACACATGTGGACAGCTGCCCAGTTTCAGAACAGGGAGCTCCAGGTAATGGGGAGGTCCAGATTGCCCCAGAATATCTTTCCTTATGAAGACAAGATCCACAAGGATAAGAGTTTCTTCAGAAGCAGGAAACAGTAAAATGCCTTCAGTCTGACTCTGGGTGGGTCCCCAGCAGCTCAGCAATATGCAATATAAGCTTCATCCTTAATGCCATAAAAATATTGAAAATCATCTCTGACCTGAGCATTGGGTTTTGTATCCTGTCATGTTTGTCTGATATTAGACAATGTTTGACTTTCTCTCCAAGATCCTCCCTGATTGTTTGCTGTTGAGCTCTAGACTGATTAGACCTTGGACAGTTGTTTGATTTTGGCCATGGAGCCTTCTCACTTGCAGTATTCTCTAGTAGGACAACTTGTTTTTATCTGATTGTTTTGTATTTGGCTCTGTTCTCTGACTCGGCTTCCAGATTCCCCCTGCCTGGATTGTCTGTTTGTTGTGCATAGGCTGATCTTGGGATTGTAGACTTTCATACTGGACACTGCCCATCCAGGAGCTGGACAATCATCTGGAGGAAAGACTTCTCTGCAGAGCCAACACAATGGGGAGAACACGGTTAAAATTATCAGGGTTTAGTAATCTAGAAGGGGGGCTTGGATGCAACTATGTTACATACATTTTTGTATTTCTTTGTTGTATCATCATTTGACAATTGTTTTTTGCATCCATTCTAAAACCAATGAATTTCAAATAAAATTGTTGTTGTTGTTGTGTTTATTTACACCTCGCCTTCCTCTCAGATTGGACTCATGGCGGTTTACAACCTTAAATGGTTACAATATAACTAAGAACATACAAAAAGTCAACATTAAAACAGAATTGTAATTTAATTCTGTTAAGCAGCTGAAAAAAATGTGATGACAAAGGATAAACCAGAATAAATGTCTGTTTCCTGCCAATTTGGGACAGGTGGGAACTACACTATGAATTGTTGGTTTGGCCCACTGGGTAGGGAAACTGTAAAAGTTGGGCTGACTATTCAATTCGGAAGAGAGGGAAATCTGGAAAGGAGCTGAATTTGCCCTAGGGACACGGATTAAGCCCCTTTCACCTTTTATAAGGAGTAGGATTTTCAATTATTATTTAGAACAGGGGACACAAAGGTTAAATTCCCTATAGTGGAATTTCTATTCTGCATTTGTATGTATTTTGCAGGCCTAAGTACTCTAAAGGCACCAGATCTCATCTAACTTGAAAGCTAAACAGGTCAGCCCTGGTAGTACTTGGATAGGAGACAACCAATGAATACCAGGTTCTATAGCACATTTCAGAGGAAGGAACGGGGTAAAACCACCTGAAGTATTTCCTAGTCTAAGAAAACCCTGTGAATTCAATGACGGCCATAAGTCATAGATGACTTGAAGGCAATACACACACATGTTTGTATCTTTTATTTGCATCTTTTCTTTAGGATTTGAAGGTTTCTTCCAGGTTATGTATGCTGAGCAGCATACGTAAAACAATCTACAATCAAGTCCTGCATTGACACCTTATAGATACACAGAACCTTTCAGACAGGTATACGTGCTCAATTTAGTATACAGTCGACCCCTCCATTTCTCTGGGATCCGCTCCGGGCACACACCACGAAAATAGAAAATCGCCAATATAAAAGCCCCATTGGCTTGAATGGCAGCACATGCCTATTTTGTCCCCCTCTGTTTTTCAGCCCACAAATGGGCAAGGAATGCGGACTCAATCCATGAAAATGGGGATGACTCTATATTTTTATTGGGTTGTAAAAAAATTGGGCTTAAATTGTCATTGTATTTGCAATATTCATTATTAACTGTGCCCATTAGACCCAAAAAGATGTACACTATCAACTTGTGATTTGCCCTACAAATCCCACAATATAATACAAAATTTTTGGCATAGCTTTGAGTGAAAGGAACAATGCTGGCCTTGAAATATTGGTCTACAAACTTGACTGAATCTGTCAGTTAAACACTTGGGTGGTGCTACAAAGCTTGGCGTACAAACCTCAAAAAACCAATCTATGAAATTTTTGGAAGAGTGTCATAATTTCAGCTAAAACACAGGCTAATTACAGAGCAAATGTGCCCAACACTGATAAATTTCTCCAGCAGTTTTCAACTCCCAAGACTGAAAGCAGGAAGGTTGCTTATTATAGCCTACACTGCCCTGTGTTGACTGTGATCCCTCCCTCACTTATTAGAAAAGTGAAAGATGAAGCTCTCTCCATTTGCCCGTTCTTACCAACTCTAACAATTCATAGACACCAACTCAAATAATTTGCACCCTGGTAGAACTGGAGAGGTATGTAGGAATTAAATTTGTCAACCCTGGCATCCAACCCTATTTAGGCTTACAAACTCAGATTTTTCTATGAAAGAGGTATTGGTACCAACTCGCAACCCCAATTATAAGATTATAACTGAAAGTATACATCTATTCATTTGTTTTAATTTTCCAGTGATGTTGCTAATAACATTTGACGATTTTTTTGTTCAGGGATGCTATACTGATGAACTTTTAATATGGGGTGTTGGTGGGGTGGTAATTGTGTTTTTATTGTGGGTTTTAAAGTTTGTATTTTTAATGTTTTTATTGTGAGTTTTAATTAATTAATGAACATGTTATGTGTTTTGTGTGAGCGCCGGGGTCCCCTGGGGAGAGGCAGCAAGAAAGAATAAAAATAAATCACACAATCCAATACAAGGAATCCATCACACAGGGCCCACAGGGGGTTTATCAATCTGATGCATTTTCTAATTTGTAGCTCCCTCTTTCCTCCCCTCGCTTCCCAACCGCAACTCCCTCTCGACAGCTCTCCCTTCGGACCAACAGCCTCATTCCCCCCCAATCTGAAAAAAAACTTCTCACCCCTCCTCGTTGTCTGGCATCGTCCATTTCCTCTTCCCCTCTTTTCAAGTTGGAATGGGTTGTTTATCCCCGTCGAGTTTGACGGAAGCCAACGCCATCCTGATGACCTTCAGCTGGCCGCCCAAGGCATTCACAGAGGACAGCCTCTCACTAAGACTCCAATGACCTTTACGGCCAAGGCTAATGGCCTTTTTCTCCCTCTCTTCCGATTGTCGGCAGCCTTGACACCGTTGATCATGTCCTCCTAGTGGACGTACTTCCGGACCTTGGTTCTCAGACTCTGTTCTCGACTGTTAGATCTTGGTGTAAGACAGAGCTTTTGCAGGGGTTGCAGGTGTCAGACTTCCTCCTCTGTTCCCTTATCTGTTGGAATGCCCCGGGCTCTGTTCTGGTTCCCCTCTGTTTTCCTCTACACACGGTCCTTAGGTAACTCATTAGCTCTTTGGTTTCCTCCTACCACTATGCGATGACACCCAGCTGTACGTTTCCACCCCTACCTTCTCCAAGGCTTGAACAGCAAGTTTCATCTTGTCTCACAGCTGTCGCGCAGTGGATGCGCCTCGGCGTTTGAAGCTCAACATTTCCAAGATGGAGCTTCTTGTCTTCTCCTAAGTCCCCTCAACACCTACACTCCTTTCTGTCTCTGTGGACAACATTTCTATTCAAACAGTCCAGCAAGCCCACAGTCTGGTTTATCTTTTGATTCTTCTCTGTCGTGTATCCCGCAGACCAGACCACAGCCAAGGCTTGCCAATCTTTATTAACAATATTGCCAAAATCCGACCTATCGCTCTCTGCCCTCTCGGCCAAGACCTGGTCCATGCCCTAGTTGGTCCACAACTTGATACTGTAATGTTCTCTTGGCTGGGCTCCTCTTTCTCACCTCCGTCCTTTAAATCTCTGTCCAGCATTCAGCGCACGCATTATCACTCCACCCACCTCTGACCACATCTCTCCTGGTTGGCATCCCTTCACTGGCTCCCCCTCCCTTTCCGCATTCTACAAGCTCCTGCTGTGACGTTAAAGCCCCATGGACGGCCCCTCCTACTTATCAGACCTTATTTCTTCTCACCTTCCCCCTAGGGCCCTTCTGGTAGTCAAGGTCTGCTGTCCCAGCCCAGGATTTCCTCTGCCCCATCTCGAATGTCGCCCCTTTTCACTCACTGCCCCTCACTGCCTGGAACCTTTCTTCTTCCCCCCGAGCAAGAGCCATCACTTCTTTAACCAGCTTCAAAACGGAGTTGAAGACCATCCTGTTCAGAGAAGCTTCCCAGGCATGTGCATATTGTCCACTTGCTATTTGAGTTCCTTTGTTGCATGTTTTTATGATCATTTCCTGTATTGCTATGTCCTCCCTCCAGTCCTTCCCCGATCCAGGCCTCGGAGTAGAGAGAACTGTTGGCCCTCATCCCCTTCCCCTTCTCCTTTTGTGTCGTGTCTTTTTAGATTGTAAGCCTTAGGGTAGGGAACCCGTCTAATAAAAAGATTGTATGTACAGCGCTGTGTAAATTTTACAGCGCTTTATAAATAAAAAGGATTATTATTATTATTATTATTATTATTTATATTATTATTATTATTATTTTCCAAGGCTGGGAAGAAAGAGGTTCGCAAACAACAGGAGACTTTATGTATGGGTGGGTGGGGGCTAAATTTAGACACACACACACACATTCACCTTTCATTTTGATATCGTTCCACAAGGAGGCATTCCTTAGGGGTCACTTATTGAGGGCCACATGATGGATGCCTAGCCAGCCCTCCGGTTAGAACATATGAGTCTTCACTCAAGTGGTAGGTGCTGGAATAGTCAAGCAACCTCTTGACTGTTTCCTGTGGGACTCTTTGGTTGTCCCCCCTCTGCTGGAAGGCAAATTTGAGTATGCCACACAAACTGCCCTGTCTCATTAAAATTAGCTTGCTGCATCAGATGTAGTTAAGGTTGCCAGGTGGTTCAAAAATACCAATAAGGGACAGTTGAAATTCATAACGTGCAAGGTTGCAATGTTCCACTTATGAAATCCACACTGTGCCTTCTTTTTGGCATGCATTAACAGTCCTGAATCACTTTAATCATATCATAATTCCGTATGCTTGGGAACTTCAAACATGTTCACTTGCTCAGGCAATTTGGGAGGCCCACAACGCAAATACGGGATTGTATTTATTATTTTTTATTATTATTATTTGTATTATTTTGCATCTCTTCTGAAGTATGAAAGTACTCTTCTAGCTGTCAAAGAAGGGACATCACCTTTAAATGAACACCTAGCACCAGATGTAGAGGAAGACTCCCCTGATCATAAGGGTTTCAAATTAGTCCAGTTAACTTTTCTTGAGTCTGAATACAGATGTGCGTAGCCCGTATAGAATCCTAAGTGTCTATAAAATCGCGTAATTTATAGATAGCAAAAAAGGTGGAAAAAAATAATCAACAAAAATTAAGGGAACCATTGATAAGTACGGTCATCAGTATCTAACCATCAGATGCTGTGGTGGTAGATATAGTAATTAAGTTCAGTCTTCCAAATCAGGAAAAGTTCCAAATCATATTCTGCATATCAGCCTGGATCAGTTCCCCAAATGCCCATGTCATTTCTTTTTCTCTTTCTTGTTTTCTTTCTTCTTTTCACTTTGTTAACAAGTCATTCCAGAATTTTTGGTACTATAGTGGGATGTTCCAACGGACTCCATTTGTGTTTAGATAAACAATAAAGCAGAACTAATTGTCACCAAAAGATATAATTTTTTTTATCCCCTCTTAAATATCTGAGCTCTAGTTTAGCTTTGCATACAGTCCCAAATCAAGAATTCCTGCATCTAAGGTGAATATTTCAATTCTGTACATATTTCCAAAACTAGTATAACAACTATGTGAGAAGGTGAAGATAACTTCTACAATGACTATGTGAAAGAAACAGAACATAACAACAAAAAGGAAGAACAAGTAGACATTTTCCACAGGATAAGGAAATTAAAGGTGATGTTCAAATCAAGGACTGGGATGTTCAATGACAATAAAATAACATAATCAAGACCAAGAATAATAAAAAGACACAGGAGGCAATACACACAGAAAGGTTATACAAAGAGAGTGAAAAAATAAGGCGCTTGAATGAAGAGCCATGTGAAGAGAACTTCATATCTAAAAAGTGCAAAAAGAGAAATGGGGGGAAACAAATTGCCAGGAACAAATTACATTCCAATCAAACATTACAATCTCCACCCTAACAGGATCAACTCCAATCCTAATCAACATATGTCAACAGATAGGGAAACAAGCACGGTGGCCAATGGATTGGAAAAGATCAGTTAACATCCCCATCCATAAGAAATGGGTCCTAGACAGATCAACCTTAATTTCCCTGGAGGCAAAGAGACTAAACGCCATTCCCACTTACAGATTAAATCGGTGTGCAATCCAAATTGATGGATCGATTTGACAAGGAGTGTGGGTTCCCACTTAATTTGCTCTGATTGCATTTTTTTCCCAACTCATAGCCCCAGTCACATTTTTCCCTCGCCTACTAACTGGCTCCTAAACTATGGAATGACCTGCCGGAGGAGATCGGTCACATTTCCACTCTGACAGCTTTTAAGAAAGCACTCAAGACGGATCTCTTCCGGCAGGCCTTTCCAACTTAGTTACCCTCCCCAGATATAGAGAGATATTGTCCCCTCATTTGTCTATTCTTCTTCCCCGCCTATGTTTCTGCCTTTTTAAATGCTTTTAATGTTTTTAATGTTTTATACTATTATTGTTTAATTCTGTTTTAGTACTGGGTATGGAGGGGGCGGTAGGTCTAGGGTTTGATTTTTAACTTCATTGTAATTGATGTATTTTATTGTTGTAACCCACCCGGATTCTTCGTGATTGGGCAGGCTATAAATAAATCTTTATTATATATTATTAAAATAAGCCACTTGTTTTTCCTATTCACAAATAAATTGATTCAAAATGATTCAGTTCCAGCCGGCTGGGGAAATTTGAATCAATTCTGATCCGCATGTGGTTCACACTTGTGCAGATTCGATTTATCAAAAAAGAAGCAGAAAAAATCAGCGTCAAAAAGACAGGGGTAAAATGGGTCTAGTGCATCCCCCTCCCCTCAGAATTGCTTCAGTGATTCAGATTAAGTGGGAACCAGAGTTGTTTGAACCAGTTCAAACCAATTCACAATCCGATTTAAAAGGTAGTGGGAATGAGGCCTATGAATGAGAGGCTTCCCAAAGATCCTGCTATTAATAGCCCTTCTCTTGTCTTGTAATCTTGGGCTGTGGCATCCTTTATTGAGCCAATCCATCTGTAGTGTGGTCTTCTTCTTCTTCTTCCCTTACTGTATCTTAAAATTGTCTCTTACAATTAGTCAACAAGTTTTCTAACAATATCTCTGAAGTATAATAGCCTCAATTTAGTCATTTTGGCTTCTAGTGCATCTGCCATGTAACTAATGTGGTTGCATTTGCTATAGCTGGATCTCTTACTATGCGTTGCATGATTGACTCTCAAGAAATAAGCTCTCAGGCATATGACATCACTGAGGTGGCTCACAGTTTTCTGTTCTAAACAATATCTACAGTCAACACTGCAGCTGTACAGACATCTCTGTCATTTGCATTCCTTGCAGGCAGCCTTTGAAGGAGACCAGAATCACATATCAATTTTTCATCAGATTTCCCTAGTTGAAACACCAACTGAACATATCCTACATAGCCTATGCCAAGCAGGTTTTATATCCTTTCCCCCAGTTACTTCTGCTGAGCTTTGAGACCTTATCTTTCCATATTGCATATTTATTTTTACCAGTCTACCCTGTCCTGTTTTGTCTCACTAGCCAACAATTTTGCTTAGAAGATGAAATTCAAAGAACAATGTTTTCCCATGATTTTTCACTTTCAGATCACAAATGCATTACCCTGTTATAATTTTTTTGGGAAATGTTGCACTCACCACACTTTTCTGAGTGATGAGAAGTTCCAAAGATACCAAAGTTTGGTTTCTTTTGAAGAAAGTCACCGAAGATCTATTGGTCTTCTCTAATATTTATATTTATTTACAGATTTACAGGTTGAGCATAGACAGAGGCATAACTTAAACCCTCCAACAGACAATTGAGGTCCACAGCTGTCACATTAGACAGACAGCAATTGTGTCTTTAGTTTCTGATTGCAGCCTTACCCTTACAGAGGTTAAAGTAGCAGATTTTTTACGTTATTAAAAACTAGAAATTTGTTAGTAATAATAGTAATAATAATATATTTCTCCTCTGTCTCTCCCTAAGGCTCAATGTGTAGGGTACAACAGAGATTAAAACACATAAAACCATTTAAACATATAAGTTAAACTACATAAATGTAGGACACAGTAAATTACATATGAAATTAAAAATATTCCAATTTAAAATTCATAGTTTAAAATCGACTGGGTAGGTCTGCTAGAAGAGATGTTTTAATGCTGTTTTAAATTCAAACAGCATGTTTAACTGTTAAATTTCTTTTGGCAGGTCATTCCACTGTCTAGGGGTGGCTGATGAAAAAGCCCTTTTGGTGACAGTTGCCACCCATTTCATTTTTACTCACCTGGATGGGGAGTTTTGTTTGTAGGCTTTTGTGCCTCAGGTACCATCATAATTTGGTTGAGGATGGATACCACAAAACTTGACTTCAGGAAAGGATGCATTTTTTGTTCAACATCAGGAAGCAGAAGTCTTGGGTCATATGTTTTCCTCCCAGACAGGCACATGGATCATATCATACTTAAATGGGGTGGAGAAAGAGCGAGAACCCCCTTTTCAGGTATGTCCTAGGCTGAATCTGCACTGCAGAAATAACACAATTTGACATAGCTTTCACTGCCATGGCTCAATGTTATAGAATCCTGGAATCTGTAGTTTGTTGTGGCACCAGAGTGATCTGATAGAGAAGGCTCTCACAAAACAACAAATCCCAGAATTCCATAGCATTGAGCCATGGCAGTTAGAGTGGTGTGAAACTGCATTATTTCTGTAGTGGAGATTCAACCTCGGTCATTTAGAAGCCAGATATTCAAAGCAATCAGCCAGCTCTTCCTAACTAAAGGAAGACAATTGGCAACTTGGGCAGGACTTTAGCTGCCAAGTCAAGACTATCACCAGCCCTGAGATTTCAGCAGCAAAGCCTGAGACCTAGGAAGAACTCCTTGTAATGTCACTGGAGATGTGTCTTGGTAATGTTACAAGAGGCAGCCCCTAGTGATCTCCTTTAAGCATGGTAGCTATGGTTTGAACATTGGACTATGACTCTGGATACCATGGGTTGACTCTCAGCCATGGAAAGTCACTGGATAATCTTTGACAAGTCACACTCTCCAAGCCTCAGAGGAAGGCAATGGCAAACACTCTCTGAACAAATCTTGCCAAGAAAAACCCATGATAGGCTTGTCTTAGGGTCGCCATAAGTCTGAACCAGATTGAAGCCACACAACGACAATCATAAGCATCAACCACAGTTGTACTGAGTGTGCCATTCAACTAAAACATTAAAAAATCGAGAAAATATGGACACACAATTTTCAAGACAGCACTCTCACCCTGAGATTTCTCCCTTTCATCCTTAAGACTGGTGGAGAGAACTCAAGCCCTGAGATCTGGGTACTCTAGTCAGAACTGTTAAGACCTCTTGACATACAGCAGTACTTTAGCGGCACAATTCAGGGGGAAAAAACAAATGGCTTAAAGCTTAAAAGCAGTGTTCTCCCTGCTCTCTCCACCAAAACCACCAATCATTTTTTATTTCTTGCAGAAATGTTTCAAATTATACTTCTCTGATATGTGAACTTCTACAGTACACTTGTAAACTTCAGCAATTACTGTACTCTTGAATCAAAAGCTGTTTCTTAAATATGCTTTCTTTGGTTATCTGAAGTATCAGTTCTGTGCTTTACAATAGGGAAGGCTATGCATACTGTGTAGGAGGCAAACTTAGATTATAAATGAAGGGGAAGAGCAGTTATTCCAGTTTTTTGCTTTTCGTTTTGGACATGATTGTTAATATTTGACATTTCACAAACAGGTACTGACTGATACTTCAGGCTGAGTTATAGCTCACCCAAACTAGTGATTTGTCTGGATTTATCTTGCAGTATTTAATGTTCCTTTTCGGTGTTTCTTAATGCTTCCCCATCAAAGGAACTTTCCTGGGTTTTTTTTTAAAGTTCAGTAGAAAGGTGGCACATATCAGTTTCTTTGCTGGAAATTCATTTGAGATGTGGGTTGCGACATAAGTTGTTCAACTCCTCTCAAATCCCCCAGATGTCTTTGAGGGTTGCAGTAATTCTCATACTGCCTCTTTCTCCCCCAAATTTTCTTTTTCTTTTTTAAAAGATTTTTTTTCCGAGAAAAAAGAGGTAAACTGTAATGGTATCATTGTTATATTTGCTTCTTCAATGCACAATTGCCTCCACATATGCATTGCCTACAATCTCCTCACTTCACACAGGGAATGGCAGGGGAGTTATCTTACTCCCAGAAACAACCATAGGAATAGCACCATTGTTATTATTTTTGACATATAGCAACCCTAAGGTGAACCTATCATAGGGATTTCTACGCAATTTTTTCCAGAGGGAGAGAATTGCCATTGCCACCCCTGAGGCTGAGAGAGTGTGACTTGCCCAAGGGTTTTTATGCTGGGGGGGTCAAACCCTGGTGTCCAGAGTCATAGTCCAATGCTCAAACCACTGCACCAGTTCACAATTATAGTACTATAACTATAAAGAACATATTTTTAAAAAATATCTCTAGTACCTTAATGTAAAAGCAGTAGTTTCCTCTGCTTGGGAAAACCAACCCCTGTACATTTACTAGTCCACCTGAGGAAAACACCCAACCTTGCAGCTTCAGCACAAGTTGAACTTGAGTAGTGTGATGGGTTACATCTTTCTGAGCATGGGAGTGAACTGCTTTATAACTAAACATGTTTTTAGCAGTTAATCACATTAAAAGGAGGCATGGGGAGAAAGTGGAAGGAAATAGGGGAAAGGGCAATAACATCCTGAAAACAAGACAACAGTGAAGAATTGGATGTGCCTACTTCAAGTTGCCATGATTCATATGACAACCAAATGTGTCCACTTCAAAAAAACAAAGACAAAAACAACCCAAAACCCTTACTTTGAGGATGGGACCAGAATGCTATTTAAAAAGGGGGAAATAGCCTGAAAATATCATGATTGGCAAAATGTCATCTGGATTTTTTTTAAGTAAGAAATACTGCAACCAACATACTTGCTCCACCTGGAAGAGTCTTGGGAGGCGCTGAGGTTGCAAAGTAGGTGCATGAGTCACTGTTTGCCTGCAGAATTCCTAATGCCCATCTCAGGCTAGTAAGTAACCACCTGCATATCCTATTTCACGGCCTTGATACAAAGATAAACATGAACAGTGGGTGCATTCCTATGTGCACTTTCTCATACATCAGTCTCACTGTGTTTTTAGTGGTCATATACTATGTATTAATGCCGTCAGTATATCTTTGCCACTTCAGCATCCTGAAGATGGGAGGCAGAATGAAAAAATAATGAAATGATTTAAACTAATTTTTATAATCTTAGAACATGGACAAGTATTCATATTCTCTTACAATTCCTCTAGTGTATGCAAAATTCAGAAAGAAATCAAGGAGGGGGCATGAAACATTTATCACTGTAATGGTTGCTAGGTACTGGGTAAGTACTAAGAAAAGGAAATAGAAGAATGGCTGCATAAAATTAGGAAAACAGCTAAATAATTAAACTAATAAATTAACTAACTATATAAAAGTGTGACAGCTGATGGCTTATCACTCAAAGGAACAGAAATACTTTATCATACAGTGAAATACTATAGTAAATGTAGATAATAATGCCAAGTACTCTGAATATTGTGTATTCCTAGCCAATTCATACTTAGCTGTGTTAGTCTGGAATATCAGTATGCAAAGAGATCTTGTAGCACCTCTGAGATTAACTGAGCAAATTCCATGAAAGCTTATGCTATATCTCTCACTCAGTTAATCTCAAAAGTACTACAAAATCTCTTTCCATAACACATACATAATTCATCATACATTCATATGAATTAGAAGTGAACTTAGTGATCATCAAGTCCAACCCTCTGATCAGTACTTTATTTTGAGCATACTAAAGCCTAGTTGGACAATTCAGATCTGAATCAGGCATCTGCACTAACTGTTTATTATAATAACACTGAGAAGCAAGAAGTGATTGTGGTGCATGCAGACAACGAATAACATATGGATGCAGTTCTCATATCTAGGGACACCATTTTCCTGTGGCAGTTTTGTGATATATATGGCAGTTCTTCTTGGCTTCCTTTGTACTCTCTGTTTCTTGTATTGCTTGTCCTTGGTGTCTAATCCTTCCCAGACAGAGAGCACACAATGGAAGAAGTCTTTCTTTATTGCCCATAACACTGAAACATATTGAGGCAAGCTGCAGGCAAAATGATTTCAACGAAGTGTTCACAATCACAAATCAAAGCTGAGACATGGTTGTCAGTGTGCAAATGATCCATGTCATTTCCCTCTGGCATGTCTATGAATTATATGCTCTAAAGCAGCTCAGTCTCCCAAGTGAAAAACTCAAGAAAGAAAAATAAATCAAGAAAGGGAGTATGAAAGAGAGTATGGCTTCTATTTTCTACAAATGGGGTTTAATAAATACATGCCCTTCAACATTTCTCAAAAGAAAAACAGGATACGTTTTGGCTAAACAACACCAAGGTGTGGGCAAGATTACAAAGGTTCATAATTAGGAAGAACACAAAATCAAAGAGAGGCTGCAGCAGTTTGCTTCTATTTGAGCCTACTGGGAAGAAGAAGATTATTTCCCCATCTCCCTTCTCTCTCCTTACTTTATTAAAGTGTGAACCAGTTATGCACTTTGAACTCAGTCTGCAGCATGGAAGTAAGATGAGGAAGAAGGAGGAAAGTGGGAGGAGAAAAATGAGACATTTTAAAAGCAGCTGGAAAGTGGGACAGCAAAGGATTGATTAATCAGGACTGTCCCTGCCGAACCAGGATAATTGGATGGTATATTAATAGAAAGCCAGGCTGGCTCATTGGAATTACTGAAAAGGTCAACCTCCTACTTGGACTAATCTGGACTCTCTGCAGCGAGAGGTAGTTTATTGTTTCATCTATGGTCCCCACTAAGATATTATAGAAATACTCAAGAAGCCTGAAGATAAGAGATTTGTTTGTTTTGCAGAAATGAGTCCCCAAATGTCTCATAGCAGTGCCAACCAGTGAAGAGTGCAGTCGAAGGCTTTCACAGCTGGCATCCATAATTTTTTGTGGGTTTTTTTTGGGCTATGAGGCCATATTCTAAAAGAGTTTATTCCTGATGTTTCGTCAGCAGCTGTGGCTGGCATATTCAGAGAAAGATTCTAGATTCTAGAACATGGCCTCATAGCCTGAAAAACCCACAAAAAAACAACCATTGAAGAATTTGCTTCTGCCTTAAGGAACAGCTGCAGAGAAAGACAACAGTAGATGAAGCCAAGGCTTCATTCCCTTTATTCCAAATATCATTAATACAGAACAAACAGGATCAAATAATGACATGGCAAGTATCATTTACAGCAAGTAAACACATTCTGCATCCACTAAATAGAAAAACAGCTTTCCAGCTGTGTGCTCTTATTTGCCAGATGCTTACAAAGCCTTGTCAGGCAAGGAAAAGAGGTCTATTGAGCCTCTAGTTGGCCCAGAGTTTGGGAATTTAGAGTGCAATCCTAACTCCCAAAAATGGCTGAGATTCAGGTGTGGAAACACTGGGGCAGCCAAAGTTGTGTTGAATCCAACCCCCTCTCAGACTGAGAATATTGAAATCACTCTGGTCCGGGAATAACTTTGTACTGGCATAGTGGGTGTTATCCTGGGCTAGGAGAGGTTTCTCCTTCCTCAATCACTTTCCCCCTTTTTTTGGCTTTTCTATCTGCTGTTGTCAGCCAGTAGAGAAACTCTGCTCTCAGTCAACTCGTTCCTGAGATTGGACAGCAGAAGAGTATTCTGTGGGCAGAAGACCAGTTCAGCCAGCAGAAGTTTCAACAAAACTAAGAGGCTTCTACCTGTTCCTAACCCACAGTGGAGGGGGGGGGGGAGGACCAATGATGCAGTTTGACACCATGGCTCCATCCTTTTAACTTTCATGGCTCCATTTTATACAGTCTCAGGACTTGTAGTTTTGTGAGGCACCAGTACTCTGGATTAAATATTGGGCAGAACAGAGACTGCAGTGTAGAAATCAGGAGACTAGGAATGGGAAGGGCAGCTATGAAAGAACTAAATAAGATCCTAAAGTGCAAACATATACAATTGAACACTGAAGTTAGAATTGTCCTAGCCATTGCTTGTTTTTGGCTGCTCCAGAGATTAGGACCGGGAGCAATGGATGCAAGCTCCAGGAAAAGAGATTCTACCTCAACATTAGGAGGAACTTCCTGACAGTAAGGGCTGTTCGACATGGAACAAACTCCCTCGGAGTGTAGTGGAGTCTCCCTCCTTGGAGGACTTCAAACCGAGGCTGGATGGCCAGCTGTCGGGGATGCTTTGACTTGGATTTCCTGCATGGCAGGGGGTTGGACTGGATGGCCCTTGCGGTCTCTTCCAACACTATGATTCTATGATCCCATTACTATGTATGGGTGCAAGAGCTGGACAATGAAGAAAGCTAAGAGCAGGTGTCGGCAGCCCCCGGCCCACAGGCCGGATCCGGACCGGCGAGGCCTTGGGACCGGCCCCAGCCTGGTCCTGCTGCTGATTGCCACCGGCGCGGGGCCTTTGGCCAAAGTCCTCACGCCGGCGGCAATTGGAGGCAGGACCTCTCGCGCGGGGGCTTTGGCCTCTCGCACGAGCAGCCTTTGGCCCTGCGCCGGCGGCAATCGGCGGCAGGACCTCTCAAGCGGGGCCTTTGGGGGGCAAGCGGCGGGCAAGGGGGAGCAAGCGGGGGCAAGGGGGCAAGGGGGAGCAAGGGGCAGAAGGGGGAGCAAGCAGCGGGCAAGCGGGGGCAAGGGGGAGCAAAGGGGGTAATTGTCTATTGAAGCCTCAGAAACATGCATTTATATTAACATTTGTTTAAAAATCAGCAAATTTTTTTGTGTGTCCTCCATTTTCTTAATAAAAAGTGTCCTGCACTTGAAAATTTTGTCCTACATTTGTCCCGGTTTATTTATTTATTTAAAAAATATTATTATTTAATTATTTATTTTTTGGCTTTGGCCCCCCAGTTGTCTGAGGGACAGCAACCCAGCCCCCGGCTCAAAAAGGTTGCCTACCCCTGGCGAGAAATAAAATAAACTCATTTGAAGTATGGTGCCAGAGAAAAGTGTTGCGAATACCATGGTCAGCCAAAAAGACAAATGAATGGATCAGATTAGACCTGAACTCTGGAAGCCAAGATGATGAAACGGAGGCTATTGTTCTTTGGCCACATCAATAATGCTAGGAATGGTAGAAGGTAGTAGAAAGAGAGGAAGACTAGATGCCAGATGGACAGGCTCAAGCAGGGAAGTCACAAGTTTGAGTCTGCAGAACCAGAGCAGTAGAAGATAGGGAAATGGAGAAGTCTCATCCACAGGGTCGCTGTGAGTTAGGGTTGACTCCAAAGTAGTTAACAACAATAATGAGGCATCAGTACCTATGACAGGTACAAGTTCTCCTGTAGCTACCATACATCACAAGGTGTCGACCATGAATTTTACCTTCAATGTGGGGCTTGTGGTGCTGTTAGATTTGGTGAGACAGGTGGCAGGGCACCAGGAGCAGCAGATGCACGACTACCACTCCCAGCATGTCAGGGCTTCTGCTCCTTGCCCTCTCCATCAACCACAGAACTGACAATGATGCCCACTATACTCAGTGTGCCAACAAAGAAGAGGATGCATTGGCAATACCTAGATTAAAAACTAAAGATAGCTCCTCTACATGCCTCTTGTATCTTTAAGAGTTGCATAAAAGAGGAAATTTCAGCAGATGTTGCTTGTTACCTGCTTGTGTAAGAAGCAAGACCTCCTGAAATTCCCTCTTCTGCACAGCCCTCTCCAGTTTTCAGTCTGAAAATTCTAGTTACCTCTTCTCTCAAAGGGAGAGGCTGTGAACACAGCATCCCCGTGCCTCCACCATGCCAGAGGCTGGCTCTGCACAGAGGTGGCTACTTCTATAACTTCTGTAAGACAGTTGGCCTCTGGTGCAGTGACGGTGCTATGTGCAATTATCAGATTGAAAACTTCTGTGTCCTTATGGGTGTGTAGAAAAGGGAAATTGAGGTGCTGCTTGTCACGCAACCAGGTAACAAACCACCCTTTGTGAAATTCCTCTTTTCTATACAACCATTAACGGTGCAGAACTTGTCTTGAGTGTTTGCTCTGAAAACCCTAGTGGTTGCATCATCCTCCTACTTGTGGCAGGAAAGATCACTGCATCCTTCACTGTGGAGAAGTGGGAAAGGGCACTTCCATTTCATGTTCCTTCTTCTTTTCTTTCTGCATCATGAAACAGGTGTCAGTCAATGCCCTTCCCTTTCTAGAACTGAGGTGGGGGGGAGAGCACATGTTTTTGCCAAGTCTTCCTTAACAAGGATGGCAGGGAGGGCTGTCATACAAGTAGAGGGACAGCACTTTGCTTCTCTTTTCAGGCAGTGGGAGAGTTTGGGCTGTCCCATTTCAGTTTCCAAAAATGTGTAAAGAGTTGGACTAACACATTTCCACAGCCTACTCTTTCCACAGAACATATCAGTCACACGGGAACCAGGGGATCATGATTGATTTCATGAATATTCAGCAGTCAGCTCCTGCACTTACCATCATATCTGCACTTGCGTTTCCCTCTGGGATCCATAGCACTAAACCTGGTAATAATTTACAAGTTGAAGAAGAGGCTCAGGTTGCAAGGGAGCATTATAAATGCTGAACAGATTAAATATGAATGGATTTAACGGCTGTGTTTAGTAGTCAGAGGTCACATATTGTGCTTGGTGGATGGTGTGGTTTTCTTTCTGGACTCCTGGAAGAATATTTCTTCATCAAGCCACTTACAGACACTGCGCAGGAACTGGTAGAGCTTGTTGTTCCACTGTTTCAACCACTCAGTTGGGAAACATGATGCTGATATAAGATTACATTTAGCAGATTTTAGACTACAATAAGAAGAGTTGAAAAGGTTTTATTGTTCCTGCCACTGCAGGATTGTCCCAGGCTCTAAGGTTTCTGGGTCAAAACCTGAGGCCTAGGGATAGCCTCTTGTGATTTTATTAAGTGTTATAACTTAAGTGCCAATTATAGTTGTCCACTGCTTGTCCTTCAAACACACACACACACAGACATTTTCCTGTTTGAAAATTATGAAGGAAATCCTGGCTACTTTTGGATTTTATTCCTTCTCACTCTCATTGATTTAAGGAAGTGGCATCACTAGGGCTGGTGTCACCCCAGTGTGGTAACTCATAGTGTAACCCTCAGCTACCCCCACTCCACTAGCCAGGCTGCCTCTGCTGTGGTTGATGTGGGGTCTGGATGAGTGGCCACAAGGGAGCTGGTACTGCTGCTTGGCAGTCCATTCCAAGTCTGGGCAAGCACTTACCAACAGCTCCGCCACACCTGGAAGGGGCAGTCTGGCAGGGCTGCCTGCATGGTTGGAAAAGGGTTTTCTGCTTGGCCTGCATCTCCCACCTGCAGATGATTCATGAAAACTGAGATCTGGCAACCCTAATTCCTATGTTTGGGGAGGGAGGCATATCAGCCAAATAAAAGGTTAAGGTTTTATAAACACAGTTATTTATAAAAAGTGTTTTGTATTTCCTTTATTTCTAATCTAGCCTGCTGTATTCTAAGGCACAGTTTGGAAATACTACTTTTTAAAACTACAATTCCTAGAATTTCCCTAGCCATGATGGCTTTTGAAGACTCTACAAGGGGACTTGCTTTTGAAATGGTTCCCAGATACCTTCATTTAGGCTTGGTTCTTTAAGATCTGAAATGTAACAGAAATACAGTAGCAATACTGGTGAAATGAAGATGACTCAAGGTGGGGGTGGGGAACAGAAGAGGAAACAGTTAGAGACCTTTCAAGAAATACTGTCTCCTTTTGTTAATTTAATGAAAACTAGGTATATAATCTTGCCATCAATCATGATTGTTCCTTCAGCTTGATGTGTGATGTGAATGGTACTAATTACACCAAGTATGAGTAATTGGGGGGGGGGGGGTCCAAAACCTTAGTACTCTTTAAAATTATTAAAGTGTTGTTCCTATTGGTTCAATTATGTTAAGTGTAGATAAGATTATTGTGGCCTAGTCCACTTCTAATCATGGCTATTAGACAACAAACCGGGAAGACAATAGATCGGGGCAGGGCTCATATTTTACAGGGGTTCAGGCTAATGCCTTTGCATCTCTGGTATAGATTGGGAAATACATCACTCTAAAACTCTGTTGAAGTTAATATAGACCAGTAATGGGGGACCTGTTTTCAGGAGCAAAGCTAAGAGTGGATGTGTGAATAGCTATCCACAACTTTGCACATACAGTCGGCCCCCCTTATCCACTGATTCTTTATCCATGGATTTAACCATCTACAGCTTGAAATTGTTCAAAAAAATATATTAATTCCAAAAAGCTTGATTTTGCCTTTTTATATAAGGGGCACCATTTTACAATGCTATTGGATACAGTGGGATTTTATCATCCATGGATTTTGGTGTTCATGGTGGGATACCTTGAGCCCACTGTATTCTGGCCCCAAAGCCACCCCAAATTCCCAACCCCCATTACCTGGGCATTTTGTGCATTGTAGTCACATTGGTACAAGGAAGTGTTTCCACTGTGCACACATGTTCCCTGTGTTGGTTTATGTCTGACTGCAGCAGCTGTAGATTTGTTCCTGCCATATATCTACATATACAATCAAATAGCCTTTCTGTTTTCCTGTAATTCTGACTGCTCACTTGCACTCCCATTCGACTGAGTTCATACTTGGGCAGTTACCTCTGCTCTCAGACATGTTGCCTCCATCCTCTCTAATTTGCTGTCTTGTTTTTTTAAAATTTAATTCCCAAAAAAGTGGGTGTAGGATTGACAGCATATGGTAAAAATTTTATACAGGTCTACTTAGATGTATCCAAGGTGGAATACAGACCGCCCAAAAAGGGCAGTCTCCCGCCGCCCTGGTTTGCTGCATGAGGGAGCTGCAGCAGACAAACGGTGCAGCTCCCTCGCACAGCAAAAAGAACCCACAAAAAGTGGGTTCTTTCTGCGGTACAGTTGTGACGTCGCAAGGCACCAATAGCGCACTTGCGGCATCACAAGGGCGCCGAGACGTGTGGACGCTAGGCATCCGTCACGTCAAAATGGCAGCGCCCATATGTACAGGGCGCCGCCATTTTGACGCCCTCATCACATGCGAGGGGCAAGGGACATCTGAAAGCGCCGCCCCTCGCACATCACGACAGCGCCCCATAGGGCCCATCTAACCAGCGCCCTAGTTAAGTCAATGGTACTTACTCCCAGGAAGAGCTTTACAGTGCATACCCCATGAGACACCCATTCCACATCACACTACTCAAAAGGAAATCTAAAGGGAAGCAGATATTCAAAGATCAAAGATTCAGTGTTTCACATATGTCCAGAGTGCAAAGGAATAAGCAAAGAAAAATGGTGCTGATCCTTCCATCTTTTGCAGGCAAACAAGAGCCCAGGTGACACATCTCTGGCAACTCCATGTCATTCATGCACCAGCCAATCACTACCTGCCAGCCTGGACCCACCCACCACCCATCTCTGATTCCACTCCAGTCCCAATTTGAGGGTCAGTTTTTAAAAAATAAAAATAAAATGGTTCTTCACCAAACTAGAGCAGTTTATTAAATTGTTTTAAAGCCCTCAGGCATCAAAAAGTTGTTTTCAGAACAAGATGATCAGCCTCCACAAAGGCCTTCCTTTGCTTCCACCAGATGCTCCTGCAAAGATGGTGGCACAGATTAAAAGGCCATCCTAGAAGATTTCAAAATAACAGGCAAACTCATGTGGTACAATATGGTCCTTCAGATAACCTGGACCTAAACTTTGTAGGGCTTTATAGATCATAAGCAGCACTTTGAATTGGGCATGGAAACAGAATACTATTCAGTGTAGTTTTTGCAACAAGAGAATTCTGTGCTCCCTAGAGCCAGCTCTAGTTCACAATCTACTTGCATCTCTATGGACAAACTGAAGTTTCCGAACACTCCTCAAAGGCAGCAACATGTAGAGTTTGTTTTGGCAAACCCAACAGAACGCAACTAAGACATGTGCCACCATGGCAATGTCTGACATCTCTAGTAATGAGCACAAAGTGTGCATAAGCTTTCACTGTGCAAATGCTCTCCTGGCCATTGTTGAAACTATAGTTTCCAGGCTCAGGGTTCAACTCAGGAGTATACCCAATCTGCAAAACTGTGATTATCCCCATCCAATCCATTAATGATGACAGGCAATGTCTTAGAACCAAGACATCTTCGTTGGATTGAGATGGCAAGGAATAACAGATTTGGGTGTTCTCCAAACAAATTGTTCCAGATATGGAACAATACAAATGCCAAAGAAATAAAATGAAAAGTAAAAAGATGTGCAGCTCTGTCATCAATTCTGCTTTTATAACAACAGCAAAAGTTTGTGTATGTACATTTCCACCAAGAACCATAATTTAAAATCAAGAGTAAAATTGTACTCTTTTTTTCTTTCTTTCAAAAAGACTATTTTGTGGAGCTATGCTGTTGAAAATGTAATACTGGATTACAAGATCAATGTGGATTTTTCAGAATCAGTCACAGAATGTGAGATGTGAACACTTGTAGCTTCCATGAAGATTTTGATGTACCATATTTTAAAGAGAAAGCTGCTGTTTTTCAACAGTGTCCTTCGTTTTGTTGTATCGATATCAGTTAACAACTTCAGTGGGATGGGCCTCAATGAGTGCTATCTAAACCCGCCACATTGGAACTGGTCAAACTGTTGCTTCGATAAAAGGCTGCATAGCTACCTTCATAGTTTATCACAGCAGTACTCAAACTTTTTACCCTTGGAAAACCCCTTGAGCATTCTACCTGGGGGTCCCACCCCACCATTTGAGAACCACTGCTTTATGAGACTGTACAATTAAAGGCTTTACTAAGCCTATCTGTAAAATAATGAAAAAAGGAAGAAAGAGTCCTTCAACTAAATAGACACAAACATGATTCCCAAACATATGAAGCAGTTGAAAACATGCCTGTTTACACTGATAAACTACATCTGCAGCCAAGGCATATTTGAATGTCCAATATTTTGCTATTTCTTTTTTTGCCTTTTGCAGCCCATCAGTTAAAATTTTGGATTCAGCTTGTTTAGAGAAGATCCTGGTTCAAACTCCAGGGCAGCGGTGGTTTTACTGAAGCTGCAGTCCTCTACCTGTTTACTTGGCAGTAAGCCCTATTGAAACCCAGCTGGGTTAAAAATGCTGCTAGTGAATGGTATGGAATGGAATGATCAGTGAATGGTAAAATGACTCCCATTGAAGATTTAATCCTGGATGAGCATGCTGACCTGGCAAGTATCACAGACATGGGTGGATGAAGCAGAAAGCAGGGTTCATAGAAATAGGGCCATCCAGTCCAAACCCCTGCCATGCAGGAACACAGAATCAAAGCACCCCTGACAGATGGCCATCCAGCCTTTGTTTAAAAATCTCCAAAGGAGGCTCCACCACCCTCCAAAGGACTGTGTTCACTGTCAAACAGCTCTTACTGTCAGCAAATTCTTCCTAATGTTCAGGTGGAATCTCTTTTCCTGTAACCTCCCTGAGGGGCTGAACAGACAGACCAAGACAGCACGGTGCTTACCTAGTGCTTACCCAGGTTGGCAGGTGTTTACAGCCAATGCTGACCTGGGACCTGCTACCAGAGGATGCTCCTTATCTCATTGCACCATTGCTGGTATTGAGAATACCCCCCCCCCCCCCCCATAGTTGCTGCATCTGGTGCAGAAATGGGCCACCTGGCTGCACCCACATAGTGATGCAGAGGGTGAAGACTGTTTACCACAGGATCAGGCTGGATCCACCTGGCAGGATTGGGATGAATCTTGCCCCTGGGGTTTTGGCCTGGGTCATCTGAACTGGGTGATGGGAGGCTGAGGGAAACACAGGCCTTTTGGCCTGTGTGGACAGTTCTTGTTTTGTCTACTGTGTGGAGTTGCAATGGTCGACTGGGATCCCATCGTCCTGACCAGCTGCTCTATCCCAGTTTTCTGAGTTTATGTGTATCTGAATGTGGTTGGTTGGAACAGATTAGGGGTTCTTCTGATGTACCTACAACTCAACAATCAACCTACAACTCAACAATCTCTCTTCCTGAGTTAGCCCGATTGGTCTTGCAAGTTGGTGTTGGAATCCCCTTGACTTGTGATGTTGAGACTTTAATATCCATGTTGAAACTGCTCTGTTGGGAGTGGTGGCCCTTGACTTCAAGTCTGCCATGACCACCAAGTTGGTCTCTGGCTCTACTCAGGCTGCTGGGCACACTCTTGACTATTTTCTGCATTGGGTGAGATGATGTTGATCTGGGAGTGGAGGATCTGTGTTAGTTCCATTGTTATGGATCTATTATTACCTGGTGGTGCAGTGGTTAAAAGCCAGTACTGCAGCCACTCACTCACAGTCACAAGGTTGTGAGTTCAATATCAGCCAGGAGCTTCAGGATTGACTCAGCCTGGCATCCTTCCACGGTCGCTAAAATGAGTACCCAGCTTGTTGGGGGCAATTAGCTTACACGTTGCAAACGGCTTAGGGAGTACTTAAGTGCACAGTACTTGCTATTGCTATTCCCATTGCTATTGGTGGCATTTAGACTTGCTGGTCCTCAAAATGAAGGACTGGTTAAGATGGTCCACCCCAGGAGGCCTATGGATCTGATAGGAATTTCCTGTTGCTTTGGCAGGCAATTCTGTCCCAGCCCTGTCAAACTCTGAATAGAGAGTTTTGTGAGACACTAGTACTCTTTGGCAGAGTAGGCTAAAGACCTTGTAAAACGACAAATCCCAGGATTCCATAAGACAGAGCTACAGCACAAGTAGTGTCTAACTGCATTATTAATACAGTGTAGCTGCATCCTTAGAATGTTTTAAACATGTGAAATGTGTGGGATCGATACTGTGTAAATGTGTGACGAGCAAACAAAAAACCCTGGGTCTAACTGCAATAGGTTGCTTGGGCATATCGCTGAACTTCCTTCCCTTCTCCCTACAGATTTAGGAGCTGCATGAAATCCTTTTCTAGACATTTTCTGAGATGTATACAGTAGGCTTTTAGGATGCTTGGGGGCAAGGACCAATCTCACCCACTTTAGGCTGAAACAAATGCAGTGCTTGATACTATTGCATGCGCAGGCATTCAGTGTTGGGTATTAGATAGCCAGTACAGCGGGCCTTTCTCTTACACAGGGGATCTATTCGGGATCTCCCCCCCATAAGGGAAAATCTGCATATGCTTGCGTCCCATTGCAAACAATGGGGCGCATGCTTGCGGGGCAGGTGGCACATGTGTCACAGGGATGCACACCATTTAATTGTTGTGCGGCTTCAGCATAAGCTTGAAGTCGTGTATAGTGCACCTGCACTGTATTTTCTATATGGTGGGGAACATAATTTATTTTAAATTGTAAGCTGCTTTGGGTCCCAGTTTTGGGGAAGATGCAGTATATTAATAAAATTGTTGTCGTTGTGGTGGTGGTGGTGTGCCTTCAAGTCATTTCTAACCTATGGTGAACCTAAGGCAAACCTATCATGGGGTTTTCTTGGCAAGACTGGTTCAGAGGAGGTTTGCCATTGCCTTCCCCTGAGGCTGAGAGCATTTAAATAATAACAACAAATAAAACTTTTATTTATATCCTGCTCTTCTACCATAAGGCAATCAGAGCAGCTTACCGTATAAAAACATCCAATACACAATACATCATAACTCCCCCCTTAAAAAAGAATTAAACATATTACTATTAAAATCACTCTATTAAATAAACTATTAAAACCAATAACAGGCGAGAGTAGCATAATATAAAATATGCAGCATATATATAGACTTGCTCAAGCAGGTTTCATGGCCAAGCTGGGAATTAAACCCCAGCCTCCAGAGTCAAAGTCCAACGTTCAGACCGCTATGCCACACTGGCTTTTACTATTAATCGTTGCTGCTGCTGTGAGTATTTAGAACTGGATGTGCGGGCAGGAACACCGTATATTCTTTCCTATTGAATAACACACACCAGAGCCTGACAAGTCCCCTAAGGGGACAGGCAAGGACATTCCTGGAAAAATTCCACTACTGATCCCTTTCAAAAAGGAATCTGGGTATTGGGTGCCAGGCCTACTGCACACAATGCATAAAAGCCCTGATTCATTGCCAGCAGCTTATAAAATCTGCAAGAACAGCCTCTCTGTTAATGAGTGCAAATCTCCCTTGAAGTTTCTTCTTCAAGACCCAACTGTTCTGCAGGGCATTCTCACTCTGTATGTACCCCTACAGCCACACATCCGGCCTCATGCTGTTTGGACATTGTTATCAGCTTGCGCTGAACTCTGCAGTCCTTTTGTGCTCCAAAGGCAGCAAAGCTTCCCAGGCAGGAAAGTGCTTATTTAGGTTACCCCCCTCTTCCTTTGTAAAGATTGTAGTCTTCAGGAGAAGACTTTTACTCTGTCCTACTTCCCTGACAGTCATGCTTCATGAAGTGGGCCTTCTTGGTGGCTGCTCCCAGGGTCTGGAACTCGCTGCCGCATGAGACTAAGCTTCCCCACTTTTTTGCATTCCTACTGCCAGC
>NC_056525.1:21436548-21450753 GCF_019175285.1 Sceloporus undulatus | reverse complement strand
TTTATACTTATTTATTATATGTATTCATATTTACATACAGCCAGCCCTTCTTATACATGGATTTTTATACACGGATTCAAGCATCCACGGTTTGGAAATGTTCAACAAAAGTATGAGTTTCAAATATCAAACCTTGATTTTGCATTTTTCTAAGGGACACCCTTTTGCTGTGGCATTATATTGAATGGGCCTTGAGCATCCATGGATTTTGTTACACACTGGGGATCCTGGAACCAAACCCAGCGGATAACAAGGGTCCACTGTATAGTATTTGTATATGACTAAGAAGATTTATACTAATATTCATATTTCTATGAGTCTTTTTATAACTTGCATGTGTTGTGCTGGTGATGGTGGTTGTGTGCCTTCAAGTCATTTCAGATTTAGGGAGACCCTGAGGGGACCCTCTCCCAGAGTTTTCCTCTGCAGGCTTCTCCGGAGTAGGTTTGGCCATGGCTACCCTCTCAGGCTGAGAGAGGGTGATTTCACCAATGGGGTTTTTTAATGCTCAAGCCAGGATTCGAACCCTGGTCTCCGGAGTCCTAATCCAGCACTCAAACCACTATGCCACACTGGCTTTCTTTATATGTTGTAGTGTCCTACATTTTGCAGTGCCTTGTCCTCCTGTGCTGTTAGGACACCTGGTCGCCTTCCCAGTTGAGGTGGCCCCAAAGAACATGGGACAGGAGGGAGGACTTGGGGGGCAGCCAAAGATGTTGCAAGACTGCTTTTGAGAGGTAGAAACCTAGAGATACTGGGTTTGGGGTGAGCTTTGCATGTGCCTATTGATTTGGGAGTTTCTCAGGGTCTTCTGAGGGAAGGAATATTCACAGGCGGTTTGCCACTGGATCTGTGTATGTGCCTTCAAGCCGACTTATGGCGGCCCCATAGATTTCATAAGGTTTTCTTAGGCGAGGAATGGCCAGAGGTGGTTTGCCACTACAGTACATGTGTGTATCTGCTTTCAAGTTACCTGTTGACCTATGGCCTTTGTCATTGTTGTGTGCCTTCAAGTCATTTCCGACTTGGAGCAACCCTATTATCACAGGGTTTTCTTGGCAGGATTTGTTCAGGAGAGGTTTGCCATTGCTTTCCCCTGAGGCTGAGAGCGTGTGACTTGCCCAGGGTCACCCAGTGGGTTTCCATGGCCGAGCAGGGAATCCAACCCTTTCTCCAATGTCATAGTCCAACATGCAAACCACTACACCTTATGATAACGCCATACATTTCATAGAGGTTTTCTTAGGCAAGGAATACTTGGAGAAGGTTTTGCCAGTTCCTTCCTCTGAAATATAGCCTATAGCGCCTGGTGTTCATTGGCAGTCTCCCATCCAACGGTTCCTTCAAGATATTTAGGCCCTTTGTTGTTGTTGTTGTTGTTGTGTACTTCAAGTCATTTCCAACTTATGACAACCCTATGGTGAACCTATCACAGGTAACGGAATATTTCCTTACTTGCCAGACAGGTGGCCATATTAGTCTCTCCGGTGGCACCATAAAGACTAACAAATTTATTACTTCCAGAGTATTCCATTTGCTTAGAGATTTGGCACATAGAAGTTTGCTGTGTGTTATTATCTCAGTAATCAGACCCACAAGCCTTTGGCCTGTATTAATCACAGTACTGTATAATTTAGTTCAGGAGTGGTAAACCTGAATTTGGCCTGCAGTTCTCTTGATACTTTACTGTTGGCCATGATGAGGCTGGGGTTTCTGGGATCTGAAGTTTGAGCCTTCTAGGGCTGGGAGTGAAGGGCCTGGGTTTTGCAGAAGACCAACTCCTTTAGTTTATGGCAGGTGAGAAACCATCCCAGGATCACAGAGGAAGTAGATGGAGGGCCAATCTCCACACTACAGAAATAATCCAGTTTTAGATGGCTTTAACTGCCCCAGCTTAATGCTAGGGAATATTGGAAACTCTAGTTTTGTGAGACATTTAGCCTCTTCTGTCAGAGAGCTCTGGTGCCACAATAAACTACAATTCCCAGGATTCCCTAGCACTGTGCCAGGGCATTTAAAGTGGTGTCTAACGGGATTACTCCTGCAATTTGGATTGGACCTAAATCTGTGAAACCAGTGCTGCAACTCCTTTTGCTCAGTTACTTTCAAAGGTGCTACAAGATCCCTTTGCACACTGATATTCCAAACTAACACAGCCATGTTTTTGAGTTCCATCTACAGTATACCAACTGCATTGTTTTTATCATGCACTTTTGAGCTAACACCAGCAGTTGGCTCACTCTTTATTTATTGTTTGATCAAAGTACTTGGCTCCTGCCTTTCCATTGCATAACAGAGCCCAAGGCAACTTTCAGCAAGCATTATAAAACAATATAATGCTTAAAAAAAACCTAAGATAATGATGTCAAAACATAAATTTAGAGGATCCAATCTGAAAATATTATGTGGCTGTAGCCAAAATCTTGTTGGGAAACAACAACAACAACCACCCATGGTTTTCATTTCATGACAAAACTCTATCAAAGAGAGAAGAGGGATTTCTTGGGGCAAAATCTGGGTGCCACTACTGAAAAGGACTTTTCCCTTCTACATCAGTGGAATTGCTAAATGCAGTAGGATCTTCAGTGATGAACTTGAGTGAGCACAAGGACTGTCATGGGAGGAAAAATCAGCCCTTCAGGTATCCTTGCTTTTCTAGGATTTCAAAAGTATTCCTCTCTGTCCTTCTAATTCCCTTTTTCCTGTTGTTTCTACCTCCTGCTAACAGTAAGCATTTATATCACATCTAGAATATTAAACATAACATGCCTCAAAAATTCTGGTTATGGAACAACATAGAAATGTCATTAATAAATTATGGCATGCCATAATAGTTTGGACTAGGACTCTGGAGACCAGGGTTCAATTTCCAGCTCAACCATGAAAGCCACTGGGTGATCTTGGACATGTCACATGCCCTCAGCTTCAGGGGAAGGCAATGACAAATCTCCTCTGAACAAGAAAACCCAATGATAGGGTTGCCTTAATGTTGCCATAAATCAGAAACAACTTGAAGGCACACAACAACAACAGCAAATACTCATGGTCACATACTGCATAAGATTATACACTGTCTTCATTGACCCAGGATAGTTACCACTATTTGGTACTTTTTGTCACTAGGATACATTGGATTTACTGCAACAAACTGGAAAATAACAGTGAAACCATGTAAGGGATTGGCAGTATTCCAAGTTTTAACATTCCTCCTTGGATCTTGTTATATCACCATGAAAGCACTGGTTAAAAAAGCAAGATAAAAAGCAATTAACATGTATTGAGGTGTGGACACAGTAAAAGGATATCTATTTTACGTATTACATTTTGGGTTCACACCACTTGTGGCTTCCTTCTGCAAATTTAAGGAAGTTTCTACTTTGCAGATCAATTATAAATAAGCTTAATTTCATCATATCCACATTTAACTCCCAATAAGCAGGTAGGAGAGACAGCATGGTATAGTGGTTGGAGCATTGGACTGTGACTAAGACCAGTGTTTGAATCCCCACTCAGCCATGGAAATACACTGGGTGACCTTTGGCAAATCACACTCTCTCAACCTCAGAAGAAGAATGACAACCTAGTCATTACTGCTGTAATCCCACTTTGATCCGAAGGGAGAAACGGGAAATATTATTATTATTATTATTATTATTATTATTAGTCAACTTGGCTTCCAGGGAGAGTTGGGATGTGATTTTCTCTGGGAACCATTTACTATTCTATTATCTAAATATAATTTCTGACACAATGGTTTTCCTACTGATGTAGTCTCGGAGGGGCTGTAGAAAAGCTTGCTGGAAGTTGTCATATATTTTCTTACTGGGTCAGTTGTAAATAATTTAATTTTACTTCACTTTGCACAAAATAAAGTGCTGTTTCATTGCTTTTTTCACTCTTTGAAGCAGTGGCCAGAGGTTTTGTACACTATGCGAACTTTAGGGATGGCAGGGAGAATGTGGTGCTGACTTGTTTTCACATAGTAGCAGCCTTATGTTTTTCATTTAAGGAATATACAACCTGGAAGGCATCTCCTAGAAAAAACATCCTCACAAGTGATACAGTTCTAATTTGGATAACTAGGGCGCATTACAAACACGCCAAAGGGGCGTGCTAAGGGCTGAGAAGGGGCGTGTTCGGGTTGAGAAGGGGCGTCACTTCCTGACGCCCCTCAACCCTAGTACGGACCGAGTTCATACAAAATGGCGGTGTCTGTCCACATGGCGGCCGCCATTTTGACGTCGTGGATGCATAGCATCCGGACGTCGCGCGGCGGAAGTGACGCCGCGAGTGCACGACTAGCGCCTTGCGGCGCCACTTCCAGGGCCCAGAAAGAAGTGTCATTTTGGCGCTTCTTTCTGGCTGTGCCCGGGAACTGCACGGTTTGGCCGCTGCAGTTTCTGGACGCAACAACCGGCGCCGGCGGCAGACCGCCCATTTTGGGCGGTCTGTAATGCACCTAGAGGTCCAGACATCTCTCCTATGATGTATATACTGTTTTTTTTACTGTAGCTTAAGGCCTGGTTTACACAACAAAAGTGGGCTGGTAGAACCATTCTTGGATTGTATGACCAAAGACTTCAGGTTGCTTATGGGCGTGCTCTTCTTAGGGGGGGAAAAGCCTGCAGTCATTCTACCTTTATATTTTTATTCAAATTAATTATAGAATAATAAGCATACAATGTAATTAATTATGTATTTCTTTGCTTGCTTTTCAAATTATTTTTCAAAAACATGTTGACTTTTAGGCAATCAAGTTTGTATTTTATTCAGTGTCTGTAGTTCAGGGAATAATATCTATAGAATATCCACATGCATCTATAAGATTGTGCCTTAAAGTCTTTTTTTTTTTATCCTCATATAAGTAAAAATAGAGAGATGCAGATAGAATACAGTAGTTATTTTTGGAATTGGAAGTATAGTTTATCGTAACAGTATGACTTGAAATTAGAGGACAGGAAGTACTGTTCATTATTATTGTTAGTTTGGTGTAGGTTTGTTGTTGCTTTGTTACCATTTTGTTTTTAATTGTGAATGGAATGTTGAATGCTGTTTTTGAGTGTTGTTAAATAAAAGTACTAATAGAATCGTAAAAGAAAAAGTATCTGTAGTTCAGTGTGGTGTTGGTTAGACTGGGATGTTGAGCCTCATAGAGCAGTACAATAAATTAGGTTACCTTGGACCAATTGTTTGCTGAGCTCGCATAGCATTGTTGTGAGAATAAAGTCAGGGATGACTAGAGCCAGGTACACCACCGTGAGCACCTTGGCAGAATGCTGGAAGATAGATGTTATTAGTTAAATAAAAACAAATAAAAATAATATATGTTATCTGCATAAATGTAATTAGTTAAATAAAAATAACATCTGGTATGTGTTGCGGTTTCCAAGTCCTCCTGTTGCAATCTCTTCTTTTTAAAGAGCTGCTACCATGAACCTTTCAAATTTTCCTGCTTGACTATTTTTCTCAAAGAGCTGGCATTTTTTTAAAAAAAGATAAAGGTTCCTGATGCCCTAGCCCTGAACCCACCTCCTGTTCATGCTTGACAGAAAGCAAAAGAAGTTCTTGGCTCATTGTCCTTCTTACATTGCCGTCCTGTGTTTTTCAGCTGGAAACACTTGATGCTATTTTGAGCAGAAGTGTTAGAGTAGAGCAGCATAATGATGAGCTGCTGAATGGCTGCCAAGTCCCATCACTTAAAGGCTCTTGACATCAGTTCCTTTCTTTCCATGTTTTCTAGACCACCAATAAACTTGGTGGCTTTTATGAATTTGCCCCTGCTTTGGTTGGGTTGAAAAACGGCATCTTAGCCCCTGGGTATGACCTTTGCTTCTGACATTTCCAAATATTCTTGGGAAATGTTTATTTAAAGGACAAAATGAGATCAGCAAACTTGGCAAATATCAAAAACAATACCCGGTAGCCAGCTCTGAAGTGGAATGAATCTCTCTTTGTAAGTCATGGATTATTACTTCTGTTGGTATTTTTTTATTTTTCTGTCTGTTGCTGAAAGCTACAGTTTGAACCCTCTCTGGAAACAACACAATCCCCACAGCTATTTTACAAGCATTTTATTTAACTAAATTTCTGCCTTTTAATCAAATGTTAAAGGGATGTATTTATGTGCAAAACATGTACATATATGCATATGTATATGCATGTATCCAAGTCACAGTTACAAATGTTTGAGGCTAATGTGCAGTTAAAACAAATGCTTCCATTTACTGTTAAGAGAGAAAACAATTATTAATACTTCCTTATTAATTTTATGTTATAATACCACACTCACTCAAATAATAACTTAAATACCTAAAGGCAATAGATCCTATCTGATCTTGGTAGCTAAGCAAGATCAGTCCTGGCTAGTACTTGGGATAAGGACTTCCAATGAATCAGGTGCAGTGGACTATATTTCAAAGGGAAAAAATGACAAAACCACCTCTGAGTATTTTTTGCCTAAGAAAACCCCATGAAATGCATGGGGTCACTATAAGGCAACTACACACACATCACCCATAGCTCCCCTGAACATTGAATAAATTTATAATTGTTTGCCATTTCATTCCTTGACTTTTGTTTCTTCCAACTCTATAATTTAGCATGGAGTGGGTTATACAAGCCAGAGCACATTCCACAATATGTGCTTTCCAGTCCTAGTCAACTTGTGGGAACTAGCAGACATTTCAGAGACATTTCAAAGATATTGCTGTGTTAGATTTGTTGCAGCAGGACAACAAAATTTTAGTGTGCCCTCATCACTAACATATTTAGTGTAATATGAGGGTTGGGTGTTTTTTTAATCCACTTTGTCAAGTGCAGGCAGAATAATTTTGGAGACTGATAAGTATATACAGTGTACATCAGACATGAGCAAGGTACAGCTTTTGGGCCACATGTAGTTTCCTAGTTCTCTATTTTTGCAGCCCTCAACTCTTATAAGATTCCCAGACTGCCCTTTCTCTGGCTAAAAAGAAACTTTGGCCCGTTCCGCACGGGCGGAAAGTACATGCACGGCACGTACTAGGGTTAGAAAAGGGTGTCCGGAAAGGATGCCCCTAACCCTAGTATGCGCCGAGCCCGTACAAAATGACGGCGCCCGTTCTACATGGGCACTGTCATTTTGACGTAGCGGACGCTTAGCGTCCGCACATCTTGACACCATTATGACGCCATAAGTGCGCCAATGGCGCCTTGCAGCGTCACAAGGATGCCGCAAGAAGAAGCTGCATTTTGCAGCTTCTTTTTTGTTGCGCGGAGGAGTCGTGCGGTTTGGCCGCTGGGGCTCCTCCATGCAGCAAATGACGGTGCCGGAAGACTGCCTTTTTGGGCGGTCTGTAAAGTGCCATAAAGTACCTTTCCCACAAGTGTCTGGGTTCAGTAATTCACCTTGTAAAGCATAGCTCTACTGCACAGTTGAACATAAAAAACTCCACTTATATTTCAAAACCGGAAATTGACTTACAGTTACTTCTAGCTTTCTTTTTGGGCATTATTGGAAGTCTCTTTGTTGCTTTTATAATGTTTAGGTGATTTTATGTGTTTTAATCTATTTTGTACTCTGCTTCAAGCCTTGGGAAGAGGTGGGTAAGAAATATCATCATCATCATCATCATCATCATCATCATCATCATCATCACCAATATAATACCAACACCAAGGGCTGGTTATAATATGCAAAGAATAATGGTAGGTCCCTATACCAAACATACTGAAGAGTTCCTGCCAGTTCTCTGTCAGCTCTTCCCTAGAATGAAGCTAGATTAGATTAGCATCCTGAGTAACTTTCCTATCTTGAATGGGGTTTCTATAATCAAACCTTTAGTTTCTTTCTTGAAACCATTGGTGTCTTTGCTCCTTAAACAGGATCTTTAATCAGTGCACACTTTCTCTGTTAGATGTGAGATAGGAGTACTTTCCTTTCTCCTCATACCTGCCTGTTACCCACCCATGGCTATTAAGCAGAAAAGGAGAGGGAGGGAAAGCCCCACATAAATATGCACACTATTTGCATGATTTTTGAGATGAACAACGCATGAGAGCCAAATTGTGTCCCAGTCTGTACTGCCAAAGGCATTGTCAAATTGGAAAGATTGCTCTCGGGTCTCTTCCTTGTGACTTTTTAACCATCAGTAAAATATCCCACAGTCTCTTATGTGTGTGTGTGTGTGTACACGCACATGCTTTGTTACAGAACCAAAACAAATCAGCCTTTCTCCAGTTTTCTTGGCTGGGATTTTGTTTGTAATTAAATGTATACAAAGCTTTGATGTGGGGAACTGAAAGGACTCTTGTTGACAGTGTACAGTCTTCCTTCTTTCACTGCCACATCACTTCACACTCTGTTACTTTAATATCAGGCCTCTGGAATATGTGAGCTTAAATATAAAGTGGCCTGCCAAGTGTAGAGACTGGAAGAGTTACTTTTTAGACTATAGTAGCTCTCAGAATTCACTCAGCTAGTATGACAAGGGTAATGCTGATTCGCCAGTTGCGCCCATACCTGGCCCAGAGGGACCTTGAAACTGTTGTACACGCTCTGGTAACTTCGAGACTGGATTTCTGCAATGTACTCTACATGGGGCAACCCTTATACCAAACTCGGAAGCTGCAAATGGTGCAAAACATGGCAGCGCGGCTGGTCACTGGTGCTCCCAGGACCAGCCATATAACACCTGTGCTTAAAGATCTCCATTGGCTGCCCATTCGCTTCCGAGCTCAATATAAGGTGTTGGTTATTACCTATAAAGCCCTAAATGGCTTGGGCCCAGGATTCCTGAAGGACCGCCTCTCCCCGTACATTCCGCCTCACACCCTCAGAACATCTGGGCAGCAACTCCTGAAGGTGCCTGGGGCTAAGTTGGCTGTTACTGCCAGAAAATCCTTTTCCACAGCTGCCCCAGCCCTTTGGAATACGCTGCCCACGGAGCTCCGCTCATCTACCACCCTGGCCCAATTTAGGAAGGGTCTCAAAACCTTCCTATTTAATCAGGCATTCCCCGACTAAATATCCTGTGGGCCTCCCTCCTCTCTCGTGGCCGTGAGGTTGGGCTAAGGGGTTTTTTATTGTTTTTAAGGATTGCTGTTATGTTATATATGTTTTTAACCTGTATGTTGTTCGCACTTCGGTGCATTTTGTTAGCCGCCCTGATCGTTTGGAAGGGCGGGGTACAAATAAAATTTTTATTTATTTTATTATTTTATTGTATTCTATTTTATGTACAGCACTGTGTAAATGTACAGAGCTTTATAAATAAAGTTAATAATAACAACAACAACAACAGCAGCAGCAGGCATGTGCTGGCTCTTCCTTTGTCTCCCATCTCTTTAACTGCCTCCCCAGAGATGGTTGAAGGGATAGGAGGGCAGAGAAGGAGGAGCAGGCGTGCATGCAGGCAGAGAGAGCTCCACATTCTAGAGATGGCACACATTGCCCCCACTGCACTAGAGCACCATGACAGGATTATAAGTACCTCTTGAAGCTACAATCCCATGCTTCTGTAAGATGGAGCCATAGCAATTAAGTGTCACTATGGTATGTCTGTGTAGTATAAAAGAGAACCTAGAATAGCAATAGCAGCTTCATTTTTACACAAATGTAAACTTACAGCGCTTTATAAATAAAGGTTAATAATAATAATAATAATAATAATAATAATAATAATAATAATAATACACCTCTTCATATTCAACTAAGCAGTCTCTAAGCAGTTTATAACTAAACTAATTGCCCCCAGCAAGCTGGATGCTCATTTTAGCAACCTCAGAAGGATGCAAGCCTGCGTCAAGCTTGAGCCCTGGCTAGTACTGAACTCACAACCTTATGGTTTTGAGTGAGTGGCTGCAGAACTGGCATTTAACAACCGTGCCACTAGCACTCCTGATGGGTCAGCTGGAACCAATCGAGGAGGCAGCTCTACTGAATTTCCTCTTTCCTTAGCTCCCAACCAATTCTTCCTATATTTTCCAGCATCTTCTTCCCTGTTTTAAAAGAAGGAGGCAAGATTGCATTCCCCAGTCTGTTTTTCCAGCTGAATTGTTTCTGCAGATTGATCAGGGTAGGGTCTTCATGGGTATTTACTACTCACAGCATCTCTTGGAATCCAGAAATGCGAAACTCATTCTTCCAGCAGCAGCAAGGGAAGGGAAAATCAGTATCCTCTCAAAGACTTCCAGATCGATCACCGATTAATGAGAAATATTAGACTTTAAGGGGCCACAGCCATTGTGGGTTTTTTGTTTGTTTATTTGTTGGGTGGTGGGTTGGGCCACAGCACTTTTGGACAGCTACCTGCCCAGAATTAGTTCTTTTTAGAACCAATTCCTGTCATACTGCGGCTGGAGCAGGCTTGTTTTCTGCTGCTCCAGAGGCTAGGACACAGAACAGTGGATTCAAATTGCAGGAAAAGATATTCCACTTCAACATTAGGAAGAACTTCCTAATGGTAAGAGCTTCTTTGATGGTGGAATATGCTGCCTCAGAGTGTGATGGAGTCCTAATTTGGAGGTTTTTAAACAGAGGCTGGATGGCCATCTGTCAGGGGGTTGGACAGGATGGTCCTTGTGGTCTTTTCCCATTCTATAATTCTGTTATTCTATTCTAGACTGCTTTATTTGATGTGCAGTATTTCAGAGCAGCCTAGCTGCACACATTTTCAGCAAGCAAGCAGTTGTTAGCAATTCCCCAGCGATCCATTTTCTGTGTTTTCAGTGTTTGGTTACAAGCATAGGTATTGCACAACATGAACAGGAGTGGAAAATGCCCATATTTTACAGGGATGCGTTATTTTAAGTCAGCATCTCTCTCTCTCTCTCTCTCTCTCAGTGGTATCAGATGGCTGGCTATATTACTAGTCATGTTGTCTGAGGCAATACAATATTTCCTTTCCCCTTTGCACACTGTGGCAGAAACCTGAAAACTTGAGCCAATATTGAAATGGTATAAACTTGGATTCAGACCTAATTCCTGTTGGTATCAATAATCCTGTTGTTTACCCCATGATAAACCAAAAAAAAATTACATCAAAAATAATTATTTTGTTAGCAATAAAAAGCTAATAAAAAGATGATAAAATATAACTTATGCTTGTAAGTATCTTCATAAAATATTTAAAAGTGCATTTATAGGATACCCGTAAATAATATTTTACTGTATTATATTTATAAGATGTTTATGGACATGGTACAATTTTAAAACAAAACGATAATACAGTAACAGAACAAAATCAAATTTATATGATATATATATAAGTAGAAATCCAAAAACAAAAATTCATTACAAAGCCAGCATATGTAGACCAAGATCAGGTTTGCCCATATAACTATTCTTGCAGAGGAAACGGTACAATGGCAATGAAAAATGGGCAATGGGCATAGCAGCCCCATGGGGAAATTCCCAGATTCTGGGTAATGTGGGTCATGTAGTTAATGGAACCTTTCCAAGTTTTTTTCTAAGGAGTAACTCCATGCTTTGATCCTTGACATTATAAATTAAAAGCATCTCAAGCAGCAGCTCACCCTGGCAAAGACACTCCCAACCACCATCCCCACCATACACTGGCATGGATATTTGTGATGTTACGGACTTTTGTTTTTGTTTTAAGTTGTACAGAAATTAATATAAAATACAGTGAGCCCTTGGTATCCACTAAAGTTTGGTTCCGGGAGCCCCCTATGGATATCAAAATCCATGGATGCTCAAGTCTCATTAAATGTGTGTGTGTGTGTGTGTGTTGTGTTGTGTTGTGTCTTCAAGTTGTCTCTGACTTATGGTGACCATAAGGCAAACCTATCACGGGGTTCCTTGGCAAGTTTCTTCAGAGGGAGTTTACCATTTGCTTCCTCTGAGGCTGAGAGAGTGTGATTGGTCACCCAATGGGTTTTTGTGACCGAGCGGGGATCTGAACCCTGGTCTCCAGAGTCCTAATTGAATGCTCAAACCACTACTCTACTCTATCCATTAAATTTAATGGCATAATAAAATGGTGTCCCTTATATAAAATGGCAAAATCATTCCGGACGCCCCTAATCCTAGTATGTGCTGAGCACGTACAAAATGGTGGCGCCCTATACACATGGGCGCCGCCATTTTGATGTTGCAGACGCTTAGCGTCCGCATGTCGCAGCGCAGAAATGACGCCGCAAGTGCGCCATTGGTGCCTTGCGGCATCATTTCCACGCCACAAAAAGAACCCGCTTTTTCCGGGCTCTTTTTGCTGTGCTGGGGAACCATGCGGCATAGCAATCACGGGCACTGGCAGAGCGCCCTTTTTAGGCGCTTTGTAAAGCACCAAAGTTTGCTGTTTGGAATTTTTTAAGAAAAAATATTTTCAAGCTGTGGATGGTTGAATCTGGATAAAGAATCCATGGATACGGAGGGCCAACTGTATGATTATGTGTGTAAATGAAGTGATCTGTTGGAAAGAGTGAGATTAGGAAATGTTGGCATAGCTGGTGATTGGCACAGTGGTTGAAAGGGTTGTTAGAAAGACTGGTATCTGTAACAATGAAAAGAAGAGATTGGGCTTAGTTAGACTCAGAAGAGTTAGGGATGAAACAGACAATGGCGCAGTACAGACCACCAAAAAACGGCAGCCTGCCGGCACCTGCTTTTCTGCCAGAGGGAAGCCACAGCTGCGGGTCCTTTTTACGGGTCCTTTTTACGCCTCAAGGGCAGTGTAACAAGTGTGCCACTGGCGCAGTCGTTACATAAGCACCGTGTGGCACTGTGCGGACACCATGTGGCGCTTACGTAACAATGGCGGCACCCAGGTATAAAGGGTCCCGCCATTATTATGCCCTCGTCATGTGCTAGGGTTGCAGGGCGTGTGGGTGCTCCACCCTGAGGCAACCCTAGCACATGACAAGGGCATCACTTAGGTGTGTACTGGGCCAATCTAAATAAGCCTGTTTCCGGCTGGTATGAGTCCCATTCTTGTTATAAGTGCATAGGTGAACATTGCTGATCAGAAGTAATGATGCTGCCATGGAGTTAGGGAAACACAAACTGCAGTATAATATGTGAACAAAACACTGACCTCAGCTTATGCAAAGAACTAATGTCTTGGATGTCTCAATGAGACAATATATTCCAACAATAGAACAAGGTACCATTGCTCTAGAATGAACATAGAATTAATGACCAGGCTGCATCCGCACTGCAGAAATAATCCAGTTTGGCTCTACTTTAACTGCCATGTGTCCTTCCTATGGGATCCTGGGATTGGTAGTTTGTTGTGGCCTAGAACTCTCTGACAGGGAAGGCTAAATGCCTTACAAAACTGCAATTCCCAGAAATCCATAGCATTGAGCCATGGCATTTAAAGTGCTGTCAAACTGGATTACATTGCAGTGTGGACGCAGCCTACAAGAGGAAATCCACATTTTAGGTGGATTGACCCAATTGACGAAGCCATGTCCTGAGCTTGCAGGACCTAAGTGTAAGGCTGTTAGTAACAGGATCTCTTTGAAGTCTTTTGTTCATGGGGGTGCCATAGGTCAGATCTACATTTTAATGACAGCATTACTTCCTTGTTCCCACCTTCTATATAGGACACTAGCGGAACCCTGGAAAATGATCATACTGATCCCAGTCAGGAGAATGGGAAGAAACCCAACAAATCTCAGCAGCTGAAGACAGTTTTTAAAGAATATGGAGCTGTAGCAGTGGCATTCCACGTTGGGATTTCATTGATGTCTCTGGGAATGTTCTATTTAGCTGTATCAAGGTATGTTTTCTATGCTGCTTGACACTGATGACAGGGAGAGGAGTGAGGAATTTGATATAATATTTGAAGGACTGTATGAGTCCACTAGAGTGTTGAGACTGTAGAGGCCCTCCTCTCTGTCCCACCTCTCAGGCACGTTTAGTGGAAACAAGAAAGGCGGTCTTCTTGGTGGCTGCTCCTAGGCTCTGGAACTCCCTCCCTAGAGATGCCAGGATGGCCCCATCCCTGCTTTCCTTTCAGCAGCAGATAAAAATATTCTTGTGCCGTCAGGCTTTTTCAGACTGACACAGGCTGGGCTTTAAATGCTGTGTAGTTTGTATTGAGTTTTTAACACATTTTTACATTTTAATACATAACTCTTTTAACTTTTAACATTGTTTAATTGTTTTTTGAATTTTATATTTGTACATTTTAATTCTTTTGTACTGTTTTAAATTTACTGTTTGCCTCCTTGAGTCCCTGTATTGGAAGAAAGGTGGGA
>NC_056525.1:21429062-21433548 GCF_019175285.1 Sceloporus undulatus | reverse complement strand
TGATGATGATGATGATGATGATGATGATGATGATGATGATGATGATGCATTTAATATAAGAGAAAGGTTTTGGCTGTTGAAAACAAGAACTGACACTTTAGCTAAATTTATTGATTGATTCTATTTCAAGGATTTAAATCCCACCTGATATTACTGGATAGCATACCTAATAGTGAAGAATGCTGGGAGTTGTAGCTGGCATAACTAATGGTCAGGGATTGTGGGAGTTGGTTTTATAAAATATCTGGTGATCCAAAGGTACTCCACTCCTGATCTAAAGCTATGTGGTAAAATGAATTGGGAGAGGCAGGTTACTCTTCTCCTTTCTCCAAGTGGCCTACACAGCACTAAAAAGTACATGCTTCATATTAGCTGGAGCCTGAACAGGAGCACTTACTTTGGGGCAGGTATTTTGTTAAAGGCCTGACTTGTCTTGACTAAAAACTAAGCAACTTCTAAAAACCCACAAGTATTCTGTTTAGTGTTACTAAATTAAGCTGTGGTATGCTTTTCTTCCTTTTTAGTGGAGTGGACATGACTGCCATTCTCTTCAAGCTGGGATTTGATGAGGATCTGGTACAATCCAAGTTAGCTGCTGGGACAAGCACTTTTTTATTGGCCTATGCAGTCCACAAACTGTTCGCTCCAGTCCGCATCAGCATCACTTTAGTCTCGGTGCCATTCCTTGTCCGCTATTTCCGGAAGATAGGTTTCTTCAAACCTCCAGCTCCAAACCCATGATTAAATACGTGGAAAAGGGGAAGAAAAAAGAATGCCACATAATTTCTTAATATAGACATTTTGAAATTGCTGCACCCTGGTGGCGCCCTTCTGTGGAATTCGGGTAATGCTTGTGCTTGATTGTTTGTGTTGTGAATGGTGGGGAAGTGGTTTCTTCATGACAAAACAAAGCCAAAAAAAGAAAAGAAAAACTTATAAAAAATACTGATACCTGAGCTTTTTTCTCAATTCCATTATCGCACAGAGACAGTTCTTTACACATTCCTGCAAATCTGGGAAGCTGCCTTATATCATGTCGAAGGAAATAAAAACTGGGGAGTACCCAGTGAAATCTGAAGACGGAACTAGAGACATGTCTCAAGATGCTCAAAGATGCTTCTCTTTTTGATAAAGAAAAAAACCCAACATGTTTCAGCCTGTATATGGCTTTTGTTTGTCCAGGAATTGGTTTAAGAGGTTCTTGTTTGTCCTCAAGAAGGCCTTAAAAAGAGTATGCACAGGCAGAAAGATGTTACACCATTTGGACAACTGATTTGTTATCAGAATTTGGGAATTTTGTTTTGGATTGCCACTCCCATATCCCCCAGTTGTTGTGACCATGCTGACTAGAAGATTATCAGAACAGTAGTACAAAAAGTAACTTTCCCCAGTTGTGGTTCATTTAACCTAATAGTCTTATTTCAAGTCGCACTGGCTCTCCCATCCCTCTTTCTTTTCCATCACCCGCCACCTGATCTTTTAAACTAGAGATACTTGGATTAAAATCTGGACTCTTCTGCATACTTTGTATGTGCCAGTACCACTGAATATTTTAGCTTCAACCTGAGAGATAGTACTCTTGCAAGAAAGATTACAGATGCTGCAAGAACAATGGCCATACAGGTATGATTGGATACTAAAATATAATATGCCAGAAGATAAAGCTATTACCTACCTCCTTTTTCAACACACATAACATTCTGACAGATTGCATTTGCTCTATGCTCTATAACATGGGTAGTTATCCTCCCCCTCCATAAAAAAAAAGTAACCTAGCTTGCATCATGCCCTTGTGCCATGACAAAGAAAACTACATGCTTTTAAAATAAGGGATGATAATCACAGAGGTTTTTAAGCAAATTGCCTGTCCTAGGCAGCTTCCTGGAGTGCAGTCAAGTTTAGAAAAAAGGCACATGGTCCCTGCCTACTTTGTTCTACAAATTGCAGTTTGTTTCTGCACCACTAAAAGCAGTGAACAGTGAAAACAACATTTGAGAAAGGTTGAATGGAGCATGATTTTGCCGGAGAAGGCCAGTGAGCAGCTGAGTCAGATACTTGTGAAGTTATGGGATACTCCAGTTATTACATGCTTGCTATATCTAACATACACAGAACAGCAATCTGTATCATCCCACACTGGGGCAGCCCATGTTCTCTACCTTCCTCTGTTATTGTTCTCCAAGCAAATTGGTTTCTATTACAGCACTATCTCAGTCTTCTACTGTTGTTCCACTATGGAGGTAGAGAGCTATATGCACCAAAATCCCATTGTTGTTGTACCTGGGTGAGGAGGGTATGGTGGTAAATTTCTCCTAGAATCTGTTCACTGTCAGTTATTCCTTTTTTATTATTTAAATGAGGTAGCAAATCCGCTACTTCCAAGTGGAAGAAATCAAGATCTGGAGCTACTGGTGTTTCCTCCCCAATGGGATACCAATGTGCTCTACTGAGGTATGTTTGCAATTTTCATCCCTTTCAATCCACTTCAGACCAGGAAATGGGTCACATACAAAAAAAGACCTGTCTCAAACGTAAAATAGCCCACAGGGGCAAAATCCTGGCAGAAATGCCCTCCATACTCCTTAAAGGGCATTTATGGACAAAAATCATTGTGGGGTGTGTGCATCTCTTCAAGATCTTCTTGAGGAAATGTGGCCCCTTAACCCTCAATTGTTGCTCTAAGCACAAAAACAAGAAAGAATCTTGCTGATCTCATCCAATACCAACATATTAGGATCCATAATTGTAATACCATCTTCTGTTGATCCTCTCCTCTGGATCGTGGTCTGATTGAGCTGTTGACTGAATACCTTTTTCTGAAATGCCATCTTTTCTATTTTTTCTGTCTGATTAACAAATATAACAAAGGATTAACACAAGATTATCAAAATCCTTAATTCGGAGAGAAACAGAAAACAAAAACAGAGAGGCAGAGGGGGGAAAAATAGCTCTTTTCAAACTTTCATTGTGGCAGTAAATATAGCTCAATTGTCTAAAGTGGTACTCTCTTTACTATACCTTAGAGTTATAATTGGTGCTTACTATATCTTTATGTACGTAACTAGATATCTACTCAAAAATAATATCAGCTAGTTATATAAGTCAGAGGCCTCTATTTGGCACCTCACACCTTCATGGAATGTTATCAATATTCTTATTCAATAATCCTGTAGGTGTAAGAGTGTAGAGAATATGCTGATTAGCAGGATGGTTATGTACAAAATAAACAAAGCATTTTAGCAACAAATTGGCTACTCCACACCTTAAAGTCAATTTCTATAAAATAAAGACCATAGATTACTTGCAATATTGCTCACATATAAAAAGCAAAGAAAAAGAGAAACATTTACAGTGATAAAAGATACAATAAGACTAAAGCTAAGTAGCTGCAAGCTTTTCCTTTTTTCTGGCTTAACTTATATTTTTAAATTCTTACTTTATCTATCAAGGGGTTTTCTTGGCAAGATTTGTTCGGAGGAGGTTTGCCTTTGCCTTCCCCTGAGGCTGAGACGGTGTGATTTCCCCAAGATCACTCATTGGTTTTCATGGCCACACTGGGAATCAAACTCTGCTCTCCAGAGTCCAATGCTCAAACCGCTATGCCTCCCCCTACCCTCTTTATATTGTCAGGCTTTAGACTTGGAAGTTTTTCCACCAAAACCTTGAGCTGAACCCAATCCTAGGATTTGTCTTCATGGGACAAATTCCAAATTTGGGAGAACACCTGAAAATTGGATGCTGGAGACTAAGAAGGTAGCCTTCTGTGGGAGGCTCTTTTGAAGTGGTGGAAGGCTGCATGGTTGCTTGCGCTGTAATGGTGGTGGGCTCTAATTCTACAGCCCTTACATTTCCCTAGTCACAACAGGATTGCTCAGCCCAGTGTTCCAGAGAAGTGCTCTTCTGAAGAACTATTAGCAGGTTTGAATTGCTTATTCCTGGCAGGAAGTAAATTGGCCTTTTACTTTGATGCAGGGTCTTTTTTTTGTATTGAATTGATGAGAGCATGCCACTTGTCCTGTAAAATGAACTCCTGTAGAAGAGGTGGGAAACATGTGCTGTTCCAGATGCTATTGGCCTGCAGCTTCCACCAGCCCTAGTGTACAAACAATGGTGTTGGGATGTTGGGAATAGAAATCCAACATTTGGAGGTCTTCTATGCCCATTCCCACTCTGATTTGTTATATTCTGGAATGGTAAGATAAATAAAAAGCATCTTTAACTGGTGACTGTATTTCAAGTCATTTCTGAGGTACAGTAATCTGAAGGCGAACCTATTGTGGGATTTTCTTAAATAATAATAATAAAATTTTTATTTATATCCCGCCCTTCCCAGGATCAGGGCGGCTTACAACAGAGATTAAAAACAATGGTGCCATAACAATATAAAAACACTTCTACAGGCGAACCATACTAACAATAAAAACAAGACAAAAGTCAAGAGGATAAAAAAAAAACCCTTAGCCCAACCTCTTGGCCACGGAAGAGG
>NC_056525.1:21408059-21426062 GCF_019175285.1 Sceloporus undulatus | reverse complement strand
TAAAGTCAATTTCTATAAAATAAAGACCATAGATTACTTGCAATATTACTCACACATAAAAAGCAAAGAAAAAGAGAAACATTTACAGTGATAAAAGATACAATAAGACTAAAGCTAAGTAGCTGCAAGCTTTTCCTTTTTTCTGGCTTAACTTATATTTTTAAATTCTTACTTTATCTATCAAGGGGTTTTCTTGGCAAGATTTGTTCAGGAGGGTTTGCCATTGCCTTTCTCTGAGGCTCATTTTATGACTTGTCCTATGTAATCAGTTAGATTTTCACAGCCTAGCAGGGGTTGAACCCTGGTCTCCCAGAGTCCTAGTACAACACTTGGACCACTGCACAACAGTGGTACGTTACCTGGTACCAGAATGACGTTTCATTTGCTATTGGGCAAGACTCCAAATATGGGCTGTCTAACTTAAGATGCAGGGTAGGGGGATCCCCATGAGATTATAAGATGTTGAGTGTTTGGTACAACCCTTCTAAATATTACAATTTTATTATTTTTTGAACTATGAACTATTAGTTTAACCAGCTTTTTTTCCAATAGGAATCAGGCAGCACTTTTGAGACTAGTATATTTTGTTATGAGCTTTCATGGATACTAATTAATACAAAAACTTATAAAAATCATTGTTGAAGGTGCTGATTGATTTCTTAATTTCCTTACCCCCTTTCCATTTAATGTCCAATCAGGCTAATACAGCAATCTCTTTGAAAAACATTCCTATGAAATTCCACATCATTTGCCTACATTTAGGCCTTGACGTTGTGTAAAGGGAGAAGTAAAAACTAAGATGCTTTGCTTTAAGAACTCATTACCTGTACATTTACGACTAGAAGCTAAGATTCCAACTCTATGATTCTAGTTAGTAGTACAATTACTACAGGACTGTTCAGCTCTTTTCATTCTGCCATGACAGACAATACATTGTGGTGAAGTTTCTAAATACCTCTTAAATTTAGCCCTCTATAGAATGAAGTTTCAGGGATCTATCCTTAAGCTTAAAGATAAATAAGTTGTTGAACCACTCAAGGGAGAAGTTATTTCAGGAAAAGTCAATTAATCTCATATGTAAATTGAATCTTTCCTTCTACTGGTGGCCACAGACAACTCCTATGGAGTTTAATCATCAAGGTGGTTAAGGTATAAGTGTAGTTGGACACACATCGGTGTGATATTCAGAGATAAATTATCAAAGGCACCTCCAACAACATCCAAAAATCACCAGTGATGGGCCAGCCATTAAAGCTTTATCAGGCAAGGTGTTAAAAACCATACAAGAGTTAAAAAAAAATGATGTTAGTCAGGCCTGCATTTTGCTATTTCTGTTCTCAGTTCAAACAGCATGGAGGGATGTTTTTTGCAGGCCGGCACTTCCTCCTGGCTGTGTGGTTACTGGGAGATTGTCAAAGTCCAGGAAATTTAACATCCATTTGCAAAACAAAAAGATACTTTTTCAATCCAATATGTCTCCATCATTTGTCAGGGCATAGCCTGCAGTTGGGCTCCGGTTGGATAAATCCACACAAATTCTGTTGAAATTTTGCTTCTGATGCCCGACTTAGTGTTTCTATTATCTGCAAACATTTCACCGAGATACTGTTAGTGACATCTGTGTACATAAGACAGGAGGCAGAGGGGGCTAGTCCTTTCCTCATCAAAACCCACACCCAGCAAGCTGTCAAGCACAAGCCCTGGCAGGGACTACTACTATTTTTCAGTGGGGGGGGGGGGGGGGGGAGAAAAAAAAATTCAATAATGCGGCTGGTCTGGGCTGTGAGATGGGAAAGAAGAGTACACTTGCATCTGAGAGCATGCTCGTCCTCCTCCAAGCTGAGACTACCTGTGTTTCCAACATCTGAATTGCTTACCCTCTCCACTGGTAAGCTCAGAAACCTCTCCAGGGGCTTCAGGAGCCACTGGTCCAAGAGGGGACATGGAACCGTACAAGTAGAGCTTTATGTTCCACCTTCTTGATGTAGGAATTCTCTTTATCCAATTTTCTAAGAAAGGGGGGCCTATTTGCACTTAATAGCAAGCCATAATAGCAAGACTGCCAATTTATCCAAAATATTCTGTATTCCCCAACAGGTATCTGACAGCAAATCACAAACTGTAAATGGGAGAAAAGGAACTTAACACTCTGTAGACATTTATTTGAATGTAGTCAACACTATAATCAAGATACTGCAAGTGTCCACTTAAATATTAGTTTAAGATTCTTCCATACAGTTTAATAATCAAGTATAAGGATTTTGTCAATGAATGGGGGTAATTTATTTAAGATTTAATGAAAAAATATAATTCATCTTGTTTTTAATCTGCATAAGATAACTTTTTGTATTTACCGTAATTAAAAACAACAAAGAGGTACCTTAAGTGTGGCCATTGAACACTTCACCAACCTTAAGAAATTTACAGTAGGTTGTACCACAGTAGGTCAACCAAGTATAAGCATTTACAACAAATCACATCAGTTTACAGTTTACATTTTACATTAACGCTGATTAGTCTGTCTGCCACTTGAGTACTGAGATTTCACAGCAGTTTAAAACAATTGTTCCATCCATACCATTTTAGTAAACAAAGGATAGACAGAACTCATTCTGGTTTGACATTAAGACTAATTTCAAGTTGGTCTGTTTTATTTCATCTATAAGTTAAAGATAACTTAAAGCCAAGAATATACTATTTAAATGGACAGTCAATTGTACATTATCAGATTTCATCCAAGCAGAAAACATGCCATTTACTTAAATGACCTGTAGTCAGACTTTGGGGCAGCAAATAACAAAGAAGCCATCCCTACACAGTAGAATATTATTCAAAATTTTTATTTAAAAGAATATCATTACCAAAGGCAGACAGTTATTTACAGAGTAAGATTCCATTTCACATATCCATGTGCATTTAACTTCAGTCTGTGAGGGTGCTGAGGGATGCTATTGCACTGTTCCAACAAGCCATGACAAATTTTATGTTGCTATGAAGCAGCAAGGAGGATCAAAACAGGAATAGCAGCCATATGGATGAGAAAAACCTCAACTATTTGTGCCTCAAAAGGTTTGGATCATGTGCAAGAGGACTTTAAGTATGTTAAAGTTTTTCATAAACTTCTGTGACCTGAAACTCAATGGAAATGCAATGAAACCATGGCTCAAATTCCATAATCTTCACAAAATGGGTTATAATGCAAGATATTTGAACCAGTTTTCAAGTCCCAATTCTGTGCTTCCTATATTGGCTGCGATACAGTGGTTGCCATCACATGTATTTCACTGCTGTGAACTGTGATGCACTCCATGCTATGACTGCATTTTGACTGTGCCAGTAGTGCTAGTAGTAGCAGCAGTAGCCCCAGTGCCTTCAGCAATTCTATGCTTGGGAGATTTTGTAGAGTGTGTTGTAACCCATGAATGTTTTAGCACCTCTTCTAGTGGCAACCTCTGGTATGGGTTATGCTTCAGAAGCTTTGAGATCAGATCCCGAGCACCTTCCGTTACAAAAGGAGGAAACTTGTAGTCAACCTTTAAACAAAAGAAACAGTTACTGTTAAATATGCTGTTTTGATGACTTAGAAGTTTTGGTTTAAGATACATTTCAGATCCAGTCTTTAATGGATCTATTTGACATCTGACATTTATTATGCTAGTTGGGCTAAATTTTATGAAAGTAAAGTAATTTCTGTGGGTTTAAATTTTGATTCTCTCCTTTTACTAACCGAAAAGGAGTGTGTTGAATCTATTAGGGTCTGCCTTGCAGAGAGAGAACATCAACTGACATATCCAACTCCTCCTAGAGTGTGTTTTCCAGCAATGCTTGGTATCCCCTCCCCCCCCCCCTTTGCAGGGTAGGATTCCGGATTATTTTCAAACCCTTTCACTGCTGATGTCGAGGAAGGCCTTTTTGCTTGCAAGATTGAATGTACACCCCTCAAATGTGACCAGGGGCAGGTATTTGCAGACACCATTTTTGAATCGTGTATGTCACTGATCAAGCTCCAGATGTTCTCCATCATATTGTATTGCTTTGTCCATTGTATATAATTCCGAGGGAAAAATTGTTAAGAAGGCTATTGGAAATGAATATCTTTTTGTATGGGCTATCAGTGGAATACTTATTGGAAGATCGGAACCCACATATTACCAGGCTAATGGTCTGTTGTATTCTTTTAAAGTATTTTAAACATCTTTATCTTTTTAACTATATTTTATTTTTTATGCAACCTGTATTAATATTGTATTAATTTAATTCTGTTTTAATGTAATATTTTTCTATTTTTTAAAATTGTACTGTTTTTAATCTTGTATGACACTCTGGGTCCCAGTTTTGAGAAGAGGGTAGAATATAAATAAATGTAATAATAATAATAATAATAATAATAATAGTGATAGGGTAAAGCAACACATTTTAGCAAGGAGAAATTCTAATCTCCTTATAGGGCCAGAAAACTTGAGGCAATGACACTGCCCCTCAAAAAGCCAGATACAGGTGTTCTGTAACACTCCAGCAGAAAATTTCCGGGTAAATAATTCAGGCATCATTATATAAGCACCAAATAATGTAATCTGCCTTACCTTTGAAATAGCTCTATATGTTTCCTGGTATGTTTCAGCCTCAAAAGGTGGCTTTCCTACCAGAAATTCATAACACAGGACACCAAGGCTCCACAGGTCTACCTTTTCATCATGTGTTCTACCCTCAATCATTTCAGGTGGCAAGTAGTCAAGGGTACCACACAGAGTTGATCTCCTAAAATGTGAAAGTATTTATAAGTTAACAAACTGAAATTTGATAACCTAGACAGGGTTTGTTTAGAACAGATGCAACTACAAAATATTTTCCATGCAACTATCTGCATTTTTTGTCCTGTTCACAACTTTTTTAAGGCGCTATGTCCCTAAGTGCAGATTGGTTTAACAACCACTGCTAAGTGCTCAAAATAGCAACTTCTTATGGGATAAGTAAACCAAGTTATCTACTCTGGACCCTTTAATGGAATTTCATTGGTGTTAATCATCTAAACAGCTCCAGCTCAAGCAGTAAGGACAAACACTGTTCTCTATTTCTCACTGTCACTGAGAAATTAAGAGGTAATAGTGGCATACTTGGAGAAATCTAGAGGTTTACAGCAGGGGTACAAGAGGAGTCTTTCAACCATTCTAAGACAGAAAATAATCTGTTCCCGATGCATAGCAGAAAAGGATAAAGCCATGAAATACAGAGCATGAAGGAAGATGCACTGCTCAGGCTTCCTGCAGTATACAGTATCCTGGTGGAGAATATACTTTGCATTCTGAACAAAGACACTCTTAGGCGCTGAAGCTACAACATTCACTTAGAATCTAAAAAGCTCTCAAAAAGCCGTTTCCCTCCTTTCGGATTCTTAGAGCACCAGAAACAATTGCTAAGCTGTTTTCACATAACTGACCACCTCAAAAACAATCCAATTCCTGTTGAAGTCATCCCTAATTTGGTACAGTATATTCTCACAATATTAAACACACTCTTGAACCTGAATATTCCATGTACTCTTACCTAGAGGATGGAGCATGCACGGACCATCCAAAATCAGCAATTTTTAGCTCTCCATTTGATCCCAGCAGTAGGTTTTCAGGCTTTATGTCCCTATGAATTACTCTTTTCGAGTGACAGTAAGATAGAGCATCCGCCAGTTCAGTCATATACTGGTGGGGGGAAAAAATTGAAGCCTTATAGATGGAAGTAATCAGATATAATAATGAATGGGTAGTGGCTGAGTATAATGCTAATAGGTTACACTATGCCCAAATACCAAAAAAGGCATGGGGAATAAATGGGAAACACTTAGTAAGCAAGAAATATTTACTGCAGGACAAACAACTTTTACAATTACACTCATCCCTCCCTTGCGGTCTCTCTCCTTCGCGGATGGGAAGCAGGGAGGGACAAAATGGTGCCAGCAGGAGCAAACCGCCATTGTAACCAAGGGGGGGGGGGGCCACACATATTTGTATTTTCTGGATTTGTGTGGGGGGGGGGGTCCGTATCCCCCGCAAATCAGGAGGGACGACTGTATAGTCTTTTTCTTCCTTCTATCAAAGAAACAATCCAAAACATTACAGAGTAGACAGTTATGCCCACCAATACAGTTCTAATGACAAAACTTCATTTTAATCATATAGAGCAGGAGTGCAGTTTGTAGGCTCCATGTACCCCCTCTCCATCCCAGGCCAGTTTTATGACTGCCGGGGGACAAAAGATACTTTTCTCCAGAATGCCCCCAAATGCAGAATATAGAATGTAGAGAGCACTTCCACCATAGTTGGATCATAAAGAGACCAGCACCCCCTCCTGATTTCTAAAGTACACAGAACATGTACGAGGTACATTTTGTGTGGTTTCCAGTTACAACACCCACACACTCACCATATGGCTTATTATACATAATTATGCTTCTTCCTTCTCGTGAGAAAGGCAAGGGCTTTTTTTTGTACAGCTCCATTCTCAATTTTTCTCTGCCCATAATTTGTTTTTTTCTTTGCTTTGCATTTTAAAACACGACTACAGGCTTTACACACTTGTCAGGATGATTGCATTGAACTGTAGAAAAAGTTAGAGGTCTTAATATTATATTTCCAGAAACACAGGGATCCCTAAAGTTCTAAAGCATCCTGGGCTTTTAAAAATGGAAATAAGAACAAACCATACAACAGGTAGGCAAGCAAGTACAGGGCTGCACTGTCCCTTTTAATATGCAGAAAAAAATAACACTATTCCCATCTACTTCACAAACTTAAAACAGAAGAACAGCCTACCACCACACACACACACAGGCACTCCTCTCTTCCAAACACAATTTCCCCACTCCTCAGCTAGCTAGTGCAGCAACAGATCACATCATAAACATATTGTTTTTGTCAACAAGGGTGGGAGGAATGGATAACTCCAAGGCCATTGAAGTCTCAATCCCCAGTCACAGGGGCTTTTTGGAACCATAAAAATTACCAAAAAAATGCAGACATGGGGAAGTGATGAGCCAAATGTAGCCGTTCATTTCCTGAGCCGAGATGGAGAAGTACAGGTAAATCAGATGTGGGCTGCCTGTTGCCTGTTATAGGCTATAGGCAATTTAGTTCCGATTTTGCATTCTGCTGACTAAATACGCAAGCAACAAAGCAGCAGAAAGGCAGACAGTGTACCATTAACTAAAGAAGAAATAATGCAAAAACGCCTGCGTTACGTGTTTTGCGAAAAGCCCGAAAACTCTTTTTCGTAACCGAAATGCTCCAGGAAGTAACAGAATCGAACCCTAGAAATCTCCTCGACCCACAAAAAACCTTCGTACCCAACCTACATGCCCAAGATCATGTTTCAAAGCAGAACGTGTCCTATTAACAAAAGAAAATTTGTATGCGACCTGGCTCAGATAAGTAGAGATGTCAGACAGCAGAACTAGCTGTTGCTTGCTTAGTCTCTACACTCACAGCGACCTCTTTTCCATCAAAGAAAACTTTGGATATGGATAGGCAACCTTAGGTTAAATCCAGTCACCTACAGTATGGAAGTGGTATATGTTTTCAGTGTTTGACTATAATTCTGGAGACCAGGGTCGAATCCCCTATGAAAATGCCTATGAAAATCCACAATTGACCTTGGCAAGTCACATTCTCTCAGTCCCTCAGAAGAAGGCAAAAGCAACACCACTCTGAACAAATCTTGTCAAAAAAGCATAATTTCTGGACAAAACCCTTTGTGTCGCCATAAATAAGAACTGAAGGCACACACCACCACCAAGGTTATTCACAAAATTTTCATTGCAAGAACATACAGTCGCTGTTTCGCTGCTCGTCAAATGTGGAAAGCTTTTGGAGTTCTTTGTATAATTCTCCTCGAGTGCATGCTCTAGGATTAAGTAGACTCTGTGTTGCATCATGGAGTAGCCATATAAGCGAAGTATTAGGATGCCTATAAAAATGCTGTTTTATGAAAGACTATTTAATAATGGAACAACTGTTACAAATTCTTCCCTTGCTTCCATTATACAACTTGATTGCAGAAACCAACTACCGTGCATCCTTCACTTACACAGGGGATCCATTCAGGGAACTCCCCCCCCTCCCGCCTAAGGGAAAATACTAGCATATGAGAAGCCCCATGTAAAAAAGGGGCTTGTGCCTGCGGCGCACATGCCATTCCCTCTTCTGGTATGCTGCAATTTTTAGCCAAGTTCCCATTGGTGGCTACTATCAACAGTAAAAGTTTCCCCTTTGATGCAATTGTCTAGTCCCGTGTACGGCCAGTGCTCATCTCTTACTAAGCCGAGGGAGCCAGCATGACGCACCACACTGTAGTCATGTGGCCAGCATGACTGCAGAGATCAACAGTAACTATTGTCAACTTCAAGGATTCCCATGCCACTACTCTCATAGTGCCTTAGTTCAAAATGCTCTCTGAGAAACCAGGCACTGAGGATATACCCCATGCCGCACAGAAGGCTCCAGTATTAGAGTAGCAATAAAGATTTTTTGCTCTGTCAAGCTAGAATAAACCTGCCCAAATGCTTTTAAGCCTTTTTGGGGAGAAACAAGCTTTTCTTTGTCTTTTCCTTATCCCTCATGAATACTGTTTTATACAACTTATTGCAAGAATTTAGACATTCCTTTTTACTGCAGCTTGTTTGTAGCCAACTCTAATAGTGTCACAAAATGTCTAAGTTTCTATTAATGATTCCTCACCACATGTTTTAAAATGGAATGCCTTTACAGTAATCAGAAGGTGGAACAACAATTACTGTCATTTGTTAGAGTCACGGCCAACATCTTACATTAAACACTGACTGATCCTTCACCCCAGGAGAGGGAGAAAAATGTTGGTAGAAGACTGGAAATCTACAGTTAAATGCTTTGGGAAGCATTAATTAAAGGGATCTATCTAAAAAACACTTTGCAAAACACAAAGCCAAAAACAGTGAATAAATCTGTCTCAACTCCCTAAAACAGTTCTTTTATAGTAATCAAATGTCCTTCATGTGCAACACAGCATGCCTTTGAAACAGTTCTCTGTACTACAAGCCTTTCGGCAATACCATACATACTCACATTAAGTCGAGGGCAAGTTTTGGGGGCAAAATTGTGGGATTTGAAATGACCCATGGATAAGTTGACGGTAAAACTTAAGTGGGTGGTAAAGGAGGGAGCAAAGGAAAACAGTGTCAAAGCCCTTACAAAATTCAGCAGGCTGATTGTGCTCACCCCTAAAAGACTGGATGGAGAGAGAAAGCGGGAGCTCAATGCTTTCTTTCACCAGGGGACGGTTCCTCTCTCTCTATATCTTCAGACACTCATTCACTCTATATATATATATCTATATATATATGAATGAGTTAAGGTACAGTACTTACATGACCCGTGGTAAAGTGTACTTGGGTTTGTTGGGGTCAGTTTTTTTTACTAAAATTTCTAGACTTTAATATAAGTACATACAGTATACTTAAATTCCTACAGAAATCTTCCTGCTATTCAACTATACCTAAAGTTAACAGCACCATGACTACAGCATATCTGCAGTGTCTTCCATACAAAATCTAGGTTAAAACTGAAGTGATGTCAGCAACAAAAAAAGGAGAATCATTGTAGCGGCTCATCCCAGGCAGCTGGACACATTCTTCAGAAATTCCTAAAAAATCAGATTTAGACACATTAATCGTAAAAACATGCAAGATAGCCATTTTCAATCAACCTTACCGAAGGGTGAGACTGTATTTCCACCTCTCGACGCAGCTGATGTTCAACACCTGCTTTTTCCAATTGTGACTTAAACAAGACTTTCAGTGCCAGAAATGAACTTGCTCTCCTTTTCACGAGCCAGGTACACATTCCCAAATTTCCCTTTGCCCAAGGGACGTCCAATTTCAAAGTCATCCAGTGACCACTGTTTTCTTTAATAAATAAAAATGAAAGTAATCTTTCATTTGCTAACTTAAAAAGAGCAAGCAGTGTTTGTGTCTTGCAAAAGCAGGCAGTTAAGTCAACCACATAACCCTGATGCAAAATTATTCCTCTACCGGAAAAGACAACTTTAAGGGGTACATTTTTGTTTCAGTGTTAAAATTATCATTTCATGATGTAAGTACTTACTTATCAATATGAAAATAGTAAATCACTTCTTCATCCTTAATTACAGCATGCATCCAAAATGTTTATATCGAAATATGAGCCCTGGCAGTCAGATCAAGTTATTCAGCATCCTCATCCATGAGGTCGACCAAGAGTATGGAGAAGCACGGAAGGCAACAGATCCCATGCTTATTCCCCATGAATGGTACCTGAAGTTTGACTATAACTGGTAAACTTATTGTATTGGACAAAGCCCTAGAATAGGCTAGGTAAACAGCACTAGCTGCTTTCTGATGTATTCTGCGACAATATTACAAATTGGTTATTTCTTAACTTCTACCTCTGATGTAGAGATTCATTTACTACTGTGCCCATGTCCTACTCTGGAGAGCAGAAAAGTCTGTTCAATATGACACTCCTTGATATTTAAACAGTCTTAACCTTCTCTTCTCCATGTAAACACACATGCCCCTAAGTCACTCCTCATGGGCTTGTTTGAGCCTTTACCATTTGGTTGCCATCTCTGACAAGCTTCCAGTTTCAACATTCGAAGAGTTCATGTACCCCAGCCCTTTGGACTCGCGCTGCCACAGCTCCGCTCTCACTAACCCTGGCCAATTTAGAAGGATCCAAAACCCCTATTCCAGCAGGCATTCCCCGACTAATATCCTTGGGCTCCCCTCTTGTGGCAGAGCTGGCTATGGGGCTTTGTTATTGTTTTGCCTTGTTTTTTTTTTATGTCATTTCGATTGTTTTTACGTTGTGAGCCCCCTCATGTAAAGGATATAAATAACCACAACGCATTTTTCTTTTATTAGTCATTTTTTTTGTATCATATCTTTCTTCAATTATGTACCACATTGGACAGTGTTCCAGGGATATTCTGACTGAAGTAGAATAGAATGGCACTATTACTTCCCTCGTCTAGACACTATACACCTTCTAAAGCCAGGAATGCTGAGCACAGGATCACTTTTTCAATGCACAACAATGCTCAATTCTATTCATTCCGAAGATCCGGATACACATAAGTACTGTACTTGTACAGTAACCATTAGATAGATAAGAATCCACCTTCCAAGTTTCCACCAACAGAAAAAATATACAGCCACTTTTTTGTTTCACTTGACTTGTTTCCCCTTTACTTTCATTCTTTGGATCTGATGCCCATTTGTTTTCAGTCTTCTGATCTGGTGCAACTTCTGATACAGGCTTTTTCCCTGCAGGTAAAAAGTTCATTTTTTATGGGCAGTGCTTAAACATGGAAGAATTCTTGTGTCCCTTTCAACCAATACTGAACCAATATTGAAACTGAATCCAGACAAGACGGAGGTGCTCATGGTAGGGCCCTGAAACCAAGAATGGGGTGCAACCTCCAGTCCTGGATGGGTCACATCTCCTCCTAGTGAACTGTGTTCGCAATCTGGGGGTGCTCCTGGACTGCGTCGCTCCTGATGACAAATCAGGTAAATGCGACTGGTCAGGAGTGCCTGTTATCAGCTCGCTGATATGCCAGCTGCGCCCCTTTTACAGTAAGGGATCTCGAGACAGTTGTGCACGCGCTGGTAACCTCACGCCTTGACTTCTGTATGCACTCTACATGGGGCTACCCCTGTGCTTGACTCGGAAATTACAGCTGGTTCAAACATGGCAGCCAGGCTTGTCTCAGGAAACATCTAGGAGGGACACACATTACTCCGGTTTGAGGTCCCTCCACTGGCTGCCTATCAAGCTTCCGGGCCAGTACAAGGTGTTGGTTATCACCTTTAAAGCCCTAAATGGCTTGGGTCCAAGCTATCTCAGGGACCGCCTCCTCCGTACAATCCTCCCCGCGGCTCTCCGGTCCTCTGGGAGGACTTACTGCAGCCTTTAAAATCTAGGCTTGCGGCGACCTCCCAGAGGGCGTCTCTGCTGTCGCCCCAAACTCTGGAACGACCTGCGAATGAGATCCATCAGATAACATCATTAGACAGCTTTAAAAAAGCAGTCAAGCGATCTCTTCCGGCAGGCCTTTCCAGATTAACATCCGGCCCAGGTTCCTGATTCCCTCACTTCCTCCGGCCCCATCTTAGTGATGTTGAGGATCACAGAGGATATCACGGTTTTTAGTTTTTAATTGTTGTTTTTATGCTTTGATATTGTGTTTTTTAATATGTCCTACTGTTTAATACTGTCTTAAGGGGGGAGGGATAAAGTGTTTTTAATTTTATATTTTATATTTTACTCTTGTCAACGCCCGGAGTGGTTTCCCATGAGCGGTAACAATAATATTATATACAAATTATTACTACTTATTTTATTATACCCAGTGACGTTTTCTTGAAGTGTGCATATATTTTACTTGAGGCTTGTCCCTTTGTTGTTTTTGTCATTTCTAATTTATGGCAACCCTAAGTTGAAACCTTCACAAGTTTTCTTGTATTTGTTCAGAGGGGTTTGGCCAGTGCCTTCTTCTGAAGCTGATAGAGGGTGACTTGCCCAAGGTCACCATGTGGGTTTTCATGAGTGATTGGGGATTTGAACCCTGGCCTCCAAAGTCTTTGTCCAACATCCAAACCACTACGTGGCACTGCCCCTTTAGTATATGGGAAAGCCATCAACAAATTTTGTATGAAGTCATAGACACTTAAATAGTAGTACGTACCAGGCAGCGCAGGCGTCTGAGAGATTTCTTTGGGTTTGTTTGGATTTACACTTTTTGATGTTGGATGAACAAGAGATGTTGGTCGGTGCTGGCTTAACTGGTTAGTGTGTTTTGAATTTGGAACACCAGGTTTCTGTAGCTGAATAGGAACTCGCTGAGGAACATTTGAAGCAGTCAGAACACACTGTGCTTGAACTTTATTTCCATGTGTCTTGTTCTGAGTCACAGGAACACGCTTTGGACCATCTAAAACTGTTGCCTGCTTTAGAAAAATATACCTGTAAATAATATGTGAACTCCAATTTTTTCAGTTGTGAGAAACTACATGTGAAAAAGATCTAAGAATCCAAGTAGACCACAAGCTGAACATAAGTCAACAATGCAATGCGGCAGCTAACAAGGCCAATATGATTCTAGGCTGCATCAACAGAAGTATAGTGTCTAGATCAGAAGTAATAGTCCCACTATATTCTGCTCTGGTTAGGCCCCACCTGGAATATTGTGTCCAGTTCTGGGCACCACAATTCAAAAAGGACATTGAGAAACTGGAGCGTGTCCAAAGGAGGGCAACTAAAATGGTGAAGGGTCTGGAAACTATGCCCTATGAGGAATGACTGAGGGAGCTGGGGCTGTTTAGCCTGGAGAAGAGAAGGTTAAGAGCTGATATGATAGCCCTGTTTAAATATTTGAAGGGATGTCATGTTGAGGAGGGAGCGAGCTTGTTTTCTGCTGCTCCAGAGACTAGGACCCAGAGCAATGGATGCAAGCTCCAGGAAAAGAGATTCCACCTTAACATTAGAAGGAACTTCCTGGAAATAAGGGCTGTTTGACAATGGAACACACTCCCTCGGCGTGTGGTGGAGTCTCCTTCTTTAGAGGTCTTCAAACAGAGGCTGGATCGCCATCTGTCGGGGATGCTTTGATTGAGAGTTCCTGCATGGCAGGGGGTTGGACTGGATGGCCCTAGTGGTCTCTTCCAACTATGATTCTGTATCTATCCTGCACTCTGCCCATCTTCATAACAAACTTTTTATCTTCCCAAGGAAATTGTCAGTTTGATATTTGAATTTGTATCCTGCTTATATACAAGACTAGGCTACCTGCTGCTGGACAGTGGGGGAATGGATTGAAGATACCATCGAGGTATCTCTTGACTACTGAAAAGGATAGTATCAACTATTTCCAGAAGGTAAGGTAACCTGTTAGGCTGAGCTTGTTCAACAAATTTGACAATTTTAGTAGCTTCTTCTTTATACTCATTAACAACAAAGATGGAGGGTCTTCAGAAGATTATTCAGCACAAACTCAGCAGTATGATGCTGTAAGAGACCAAGTAGTCTCAGATTCTGTTTTGTCTGAACAAGCCAATGTTAACAATAGCTTTGTAGCACACATATAGGAAACTGACGAAAACTCACAACATTCCTCATCAGCTCAATACCATCAGCCTGCAATCCACCCACGAAATGGAGCAAAGGTACTCTCAAGATCTATGGGCCTTTGATGGAAGGGAAGAAATCTCAGCAAGACTTCCTAGCCTTCTGAACAGAGTACCATTACCATGCCTTAAGCCAGGCATGAATGAACATGCCTCGTGTTACTTGTTGGGGGGGGGGGGGGGGGAGAACTACACTAAAGATGCCACAGTACACAATCAAACCATATGGAACGACCTGCGGGAGGAGATCCGTCATATCGCCACCCTAGCAGCCTTTAAAAAGGCTGTTAAGATGGATCTGTTCCGGCAGGTCTTTCCATATTAGCCTCCCCTTGCTGTCAATAACGGTGACCTCTCTCCTGTCTACTCCTGAAGATAAATGTCTGCTACAAAACACCTTAATTTTAACAATTTTTAATTCTTTAGTTAGTATTGTCACTTTATACTGTTTTGCTTTCCCCCCTCTATCAGTTGTTATTTGTATGATTGGGAGAACGGGTTGAGGGAGGGGACTCTGAATGAGAATTTTATTGTATATTGTACTATACTTTGTATTTTATCATTATTTTGTAACCCACCTTGATTCCCTAGGGAAAAGGTAGGCTATAAATAAACTATATTATTATTATTATTATTATTATTATTATTATTAGCTCCCATTATATATTTTTATTAAGGTTAAGGAGGAGGGAGAAATTATGTATGGAGCATTAAAAAAATATGTTAGCTAACGAACCCATGCTATACAATCCTAAATAAAGATTCAAAACTGTTACATGATCACACAGGTTGTCCAGACGAGAATGAGAAAGATAACTGAGAAACAGACTCCATTGGAGGACTGTAATAATTATCCTGGAGACTTGGATAAGTCTGGTATCACAAAGACAACCCACCAATCAGAGGTTACCACAAATGAAACTTTTTAATCCCCAGAAAGAGAATTAGAGGTGATGGCTCACTCGCATTATCTAAAAACTGAAGAAAAAAAGGTTTGAATGAAAATAATCTCCACCTGTTTGTAGTACAAAAACTATCAATAAAATGTTTTGCATGTACCTCTGAGTGCTTGACAGAATATCTACCTTGAAGTGGAGATCAGGGCATTATGCCAGGTTTTTAAAAAAGAAAACAGACTCCCTCCCCCATGTACCAGAGCTGAAGCCACACAATGCTCTCATTCCCTCATACATGAAAAACTGACACCAGCCTAAACTCTCTCAATCCAATGATTCAAAGATGTGGGATATTATTCCACAAAATGGCAACTATAGCTAGCTGGTGGCACAGTGGTTAAATGCCTGTACTGCTGCCACTCACTCAAAACCTAAGGTTGCAAATTCAAGACCAGCAAAAGGGCTCAAGCTCAGGCTTGCATCCTTCTGAGGAGGTCGCTAAAATGAGAACCCAGATTGTTGGGGGCAAATTAGCTTATAGTTGTAAACCGCTTAAACACTGCTTAGGCGGTATGAAGCAGTATATAAACGAAGCTTGTTTGTTTTCTTTTGAAAATATCCTACCGTCACCACTATAACCGACCATAATCAATACAAGGCATATTACAGATGAAAATCCAATTGAAAACACTAGCTCTTACAGTTTGCAAAGCCAACAGTGATACTGTTAAACATCTTGAAGAGATCATTTTACCTTGTTGTGATGACATGGATGTCCATTCAGGTTCTCTTTACCTATTTTTTCCATTATTGCTTGAAGAGAGAAAAAAGGTTTTGTCAGTCAATATGTGCAGGATCCAACTTCCAGATTTTAAATATCCCAACATGCCTTTCAGAAATCTGATATGATTATTTCCATAATGTGAGCCAATGTTCCTCAAAAAAGCATACCTTGAAAGGTTTGGCCATCACACTGATTGCATTTGCCACTCCATTCTGGTTGAAGCAAAAAAGCCAAAAACCCACCCTCCATAGCACTGAAAATGTCTGGGCAGCAAATACCAGGTGCTCTATGCCATATTTCAGAAGGAACTGGCAAACCCACCTCTGAATATTCCCAGCGTAAGAAAGCCCTATGAAAATATATAGGGTTACCTTAAGTCAGTAGGCAACTTGAGGTTATATACACATGCACACACCAGCAGCTCAGAGTAATAAGGGAACACCAGGATTTCCAAATGCAGTTGTCAACAGACCTAAGAGATATGAGCAAATACCCAGAAGTTACCATCTAGGAAGAAAATTTAACTGCATGCCCTAAGGGAGCATTTTAAATTTAGGCTGCATCTGCACTGCAGAAATAATCCAGACTGACTCCACTTTAATTGCCATGGCTCAGTGCTATGGAATCCTAGGAATTGTGGTTTTGTGGGACATTGAGCCTTCTCTGTCAGAGAGCTCTGGTGCCCCAACAAAATACAGTTCCCAGAATTCCATGGCACTGAAACATGGCAGTTAAACGGGTGTCAAACTGGGTTGTTTCTATAGCTCAAATGCAGCCACAGTGAGACAGGTCGCTTGTTGCAAAGCAACTTATCCATCAAGAATACATATACCGTACAGTACTATGTACTACATGAAGAATGACATGAATTGTACCGCTTCAACTTTGCCCCAGGTTCTCTAAACTCTGAAAGTCTCTGGACTAGTCATTTGGATCTGTTTATGAAATTTTCACAAATGCTACCCACACCTTTTAGACTCACATCTGAGCCATGGAGCCCTAGAGCACAGTCTTGTTTCTTCCCCTGAAAATACCTCCCCGCTTTTAAAAGAGTTTAGGCATTCAGATGGTCATTATGACCTAGCCCCAAGCTACCCAAACTCCTTCCAGCTGTGGCTACAAATGTAGTATTGGGGAGCTGTTGAGCGCACACACACACACACAAACCACATCACTATGGATTCATTTTGAATTGGTACTTTATATTACAGTATTATGATGGGAGACAGACCTGCATCCTGATGTCTTCAACTACAAGATATTAAAACTATCTGGAACAGCGAGAAACCTCTGGCTTTAAAAAAAGTGTATGAAACAACTTTGTTGTTCACTGGCCTCTAAAGTAGAATCATAGAATTGTAGAGTTGGAAGAGACCACAAGGGCCATCCAGTCCAACCCCATTCTGCCATGCAGGAACTCCCAATCAAAGCACCTCCAACACATGGCCATCCAGCCTCTGTTGGAAAACCTCCAAGGAAGGAGACTCCATTACAATCCAAGGGAGTTTGTTCCACTGTCGAATAGCCCTTACTGTTAGGAAGTTCCTCTTAATCTTGTGGAATCTCTTTTCCTGCAGTTTGCATCCATTGTTCCGTGTTCTAGTCTCTGGAGCAGCAGAAAACAAGCTTGCTCCCTCCTCAATATGACATCCCTTCAAATATTTAAACAGGGCTATCATATCACCCCTTAACCTTCTCTTCTCCAGGCTAAACACCCCCAGCTCCCTCAGTTGCTCCTCATAGGGCATAGTTTCCAGACCCTTCACCATTTTGGTCGCCGTCCTTTGGACACGCTCCAGTTTTTCCACATCCTTTTAAAATTGTGGTGCCCAGAGCTGGACACAATATTCCAGGTGGGTCCTGACCAAAGCAGAATAGAGTGGCACTATTGCTTCCCTTGATCTAGACACTGTACTTTTATTGATGCAGCCTAAAATCGCATTGGCCTTTTTTGCTGCCACATCACACTGTTGACCCATGTAAAACTTGTGGCCTACTTGGACTCTCAGATTCCTTTCACATGTATCTCATTAATAGAAGTATATGTCTAGAAGTAGACTGAGCGGTCCCTGTTACTTGTCACAACCTAAACCTAGAAACATAACCCGGTTTGGCAGCGCTTTAACTCTTTGTCTGGT
>NC_056525.1:21369143-21407959 GCF_019175285.1 Sceloporus undulatus | reverse complement strand
CAAGGGAGTTTGTTCCACTGTCGAACAGCCCTTACTGTTAGGAAGTTCCTCATAATGTTCAGGTGGAATCTCTTTTCCTGCAGTTTGCATCCATTGTTCCGGGTCCTGTTCTCTGGAGCAGCAGAAAACAAGCTTGCTCCCTCCTCAATATGACATCCCTTCAAATATTTAAACAGTGCTATCATATCACCCCTTAACCTTCTCTTCTCCAGGCTAAACACCCCCAGCTCCCTCAACAAACGCCAACTCCCAGAATTCCATAGCAAAGAACCAGACAAAGAACTAAAGTACTGCCAAACCGGGTTATTTCTCCAATGTGGATGCAACCAAAGGCTACTTTTCCACCAAAAAGGCCCATAACAAACAAAAGGAACCCGGGGTGAACCTTAGAAGCTCAAACCCAGCCCTCCGCGAAGCCCCACTCACCTCCTACAGATCCTGCAGCGGTTTGAATTCAAATCCTCCGCCCGCCTCCTTCAACTCCCTTTAAACCGTTCCCGCTCTTTGATTGGCCGAGTTCACGGCTTCCCTGCTCGCCGATTGGCTGCCTCAGCAACAGGGTCCGCCCCCGTTCTCTGGCTTCCAACTGTCTCAGCTGAAGTAAAAATGGTTGCCTTGGCAAGGGATCCAGCCTACTGCGCATGCGCCCACCAGAGCACGCACACAAAAAAAGCAAGGGGGACTAAGATTTGAATTCGAAGGGGGCGTGGCCTGTGCTACAAGCGGATGGCTGTCTGTCTGTCTGAGGGAACGCGCTCTCTACGCCGTTTGCGTAACGCTGCCCCCCGAGTTAGTGTGGCGTTGTTAGTCGCTGGGATTGTTCTCCTTTACGGAAGTTGCGTTTCTCCTGGCCACGCCCCCTCCGCTGTTCCAACGGTGAAGGGAAGGAGACCGTTACTCCCCTTCATTTTCAAATTAGTGCTTGAGGGTGTCAGGCTGTTACTGGGAATGGCGCTTCCATTTTAGACATTTTAGGGGCCAAAGTCCACTCCTCCCCCAAAGTTTGAGTTGTGAAGTTGAGTTTCAGTATTCAATTGAGCCTGGCTTTATGTGCATAACTACTTATAACTCAACGGCCAGCCAGAGACACACTTTATTTGGACTGGCCAGTTTTAACTCCTTTGGGCTCCAGTCTTGTGACGTTGTCCAAATGGTGGTTGTCTAGTATGATGGAAGGCCAGGAGCAGTGGGCAGGAAACTACGACTCCCATTTGTTATTTGTTCCTCAGCCTTGAAGGAACAAATTAGGAATTAGTTCTTCAGCGTGTCAGGTTGATGCTGAGAAGGGCTTGTCTGCCTTAAAACACTTTGGGGCCGAAGTGTTTTGGGAGCCCCTCCTCCTCCAAAGTTTGAATTGTGACTTTCGAGTTTCAAAATCAGAAGCGTTGGTTTTGGCTGGCCCGTACCACAGGGGTCCTTGTGTGTGGCTCAACAACCAGCCAGAGACACACTCAAAAATCTGTGTGGATTTACCAGTTTAAACTCATATTGGGCTCCAGTCCTGTGACAGAGACCAGTTGTCGATGGTGGTTGTGCTGTGTGTTAGGACAATGATGGAAGGCCGGAAGCAGTGGGTAGGAAACGGCAATTCCTATTCTTGGCTCCTTGGCCTTGGAAGCAATCATTAGGAAGCCAGTCGCATTTGTGGTGGGAAGTGGCTTCCCTGAAGATGAGTACACCAGTCCCGATTTGAAAGACTGGCACGTTAGATTCGGCAGAAACCTACAAGTAGGGTCACACTTGAGAGAATTTGTAGGGTCACACAGGGTGGCATATTCATTAGAGCCATTCCTGGCCTTTTAAGTTTTAGCATTTACGAGAATAATAATAATAATATAGTACACCTGTATGGCACCAAAGTGGGGTTTTTGAACAAATGCTGGACAGATTTTCCTCCAACTGCCCATCTGAAGGTGTTTTCACAAAAGGAGTGGTGTGAAGGGGTCTTTGGGGACTTATTGTGGCATGATTATAGGGCCAGTCAAGAAATGTGAGGTCAAGAAGGGTACGCTTAAAGAGGGTTCTAGACACATTTTGTCAGAGAGTGGTAAACCTTGGGGGTATTTGGCTACTAAGGGGTCAGCTGCACCTGAGGGACTCTTTGACTGGCATGACAAATGAAGAAAGAACATAGAACCGGGCTAGGCTCTCCACAATAAGAATAAACTATAGGATGCACATAGGAGGGTTACCAGGCTAGAAGATAGTTACTGCATCACACGACAAACAGCCATTGAAAAAAGCAGGTGTGAACTTCAGAAAAAGACAAGTCCACTTTGTGGTTAGCATGACAGAGATAACAGATTAGTTTTAGGAAGCCAAATGGGGTATAAAAATTGATGGGTTGTTTTAAAATGTGAGGTAGAAGATCATTTACATTTGACAGAAATCCTATGATCTCTAACAAGGGGATTTAACAGGAGAATGTGAAAAAGGTATACAGTACTAAGCGGTTTATTAGTTCTATGAGATAAAATGTCTAATCGCCGTGTGACTCCAGCATGTGAGAGGCGACAACTTCCATGGGCCATGAGCTGCATGGGCTCACCCTCCAATGAACAACGGTTAAATCGGCTGCCATTTCTGGAGGCTGATGTGAGTAAAAATATTCCTTTGTATGACTGGTGGGGAGAGAGGCAGCTGAAATGTATGTGTCAATGCCAGAGCTATATTGGATCAGATCAAAAGCGTTCCTAGTTAAGTTCCCACAGAGGCCAGCAAGATGCCCTCTGAGGGGTTATTCAGATGGTGAAAATAATTTTGGTGGATTGAATCTTTGTTGTTCACATGCCTTTCAAATGTATCTTAATTAGGTTTTGGGGGAGCTGCCAAAAAACTCACTTAGGATAATCAATCTTGGGGCACATTCACACTATGGAAATACTGGTGTAAAACTGGGTTATTTCTGCGAGGTTTACATTGGCCCCTAATGCACCTGGCGCAGTTTGTGGTGTGTGTCTGAAAACCCCACTTAACCCAATGCATTTTGCACAGGCATCTAAGTGCATCTTTGTTTTAGGATTGGAGTGATCTGGATCTTCGGGAGTGCAAATGCGCTACCGAAGCGATCCAGATTGCTGGGGTCCTTTCTGTCCATGAGGCGCCGCCATGGTGATGCAAAGTGGTGCCATTGTGAATGCTGGACCAGGTTAAAATGCCTTGGAGAGATTTGTTTGTGGTAATATAGCAGGAACATTGACTCGGTATTGCATCTCCTCAGAACAAAAAAGTAAGTGTGAACACCCAAGTTTTCCTAAAAGATTCACATTGTCAGCTGTGTGAATAACCTTTACAAAAAGAGACCTGGGATAAACCAGGGATAAAACTCTGCATGTCTTGAATGTGTTTTGAATACATCCGGATCATTGACTCCATATTTATTTGAGTTCTGACATGTGTGAGCAATATAACTTGCAGAGATGCAGTTCTGGGGGAATAGTGTGAATAACAAAACCAGAACGCATGAGTGAGATTATTTTTATAGCCACGCTAACAAGAACAAAAACAACCCTCAAATGCCCTATAAGCAGGCGATGAGGATCTCCCTTTTTCGTATCATCTGTAGAAAACACTTAAACAAAATAGTAGCAGGCCACTCATATTCTCTGTAATTGGTGTTGAACACCATACTGCCCCAATGTTAGATGTAATATATAGCTGCCACAACAAGACGCTATTGGTGATCTCTTCAAGCACAAATTTTATTCTATTCCAAATAGAGCTTATTTATTTTTGTACTAATTCTCTGAGGTTGCAATCCTTTGCATATTTATTTGGGATTCAGGTATGAAAGCCCCATGGAAAAGGGGGCAGGTCTGCAGACAGGCTCAGAATATAATGTATATTATATGCCACTCTCTTGAGCTCCAGTGCACATTATGGAGAACCAGTGTATACTGGTAAAAATGTTATGTCGGGACTTGGGAGATCCAGGTCCACTGATTCATGAAGCATATTGCAACACTTTGGGCCATCTTAGCCTGATCTACTTCACAGTCTTGCTGGGAAGATAAAAGGGAGCTGTGTGCCACCTTGAACTTATTGGAGGACAGGCAGAGTATAAACGTAACATATAATTATGGGCGTCCATAGAGCTCAAGCTCAGCCACAATCTGCCTGTTGTTTTGAACGCTGAGGCCCATCAGGGTGTGGAAACAAGGCTTTCATGGTTTGGTTGTTTAGTTTTAAAACTAAAAAGCAAAACCCAGGATATCGTATTTCCAGACTTGGGATTCTCCCATTCTCTGCATTCAAGTTCCTAAAGCCTTTTTATTAATGTGATAACAACACTTGTCTGTCCATGTTTGCGGCATTGAGTTTTGCAGATTTGATTATTCATAGATTTTATTAATATGTTCTCTCTAGGAATATCCAGGTCCTCCAGTGCAACTCTGTGGTTAGCTTTAACCAAAATACAGACTGAAGGACTGAGATTCCTAGAGAGAGCACTCCACTCGGCATCTGTAGGTCCTCTGGTGCAATTCTATGGTCAATGTCTAGCAAATGTTGACCATAGAGTTGCCCTGGAGGACTTAGATTCCCAGAGAGGTGTTCTCTCAGGTAAAAGCAGTGTTTTTGTTATTTGTGGGTTTTCACCATTCACGGGGGTCCTGTGCCCCTAAACCCAGCAAATGGGGTTTACCAGATATTTGGCATGTAAATGACAATACAATTGTTGCCTGGAATTAGCACCTCCTTTAATGGTGAATAACTACTTTATACAAATATTTGAAAGTGATGCTCAGGATGTGCTGGATTTTGACTATGGCTAAGGTTCCCAGTAGCCTTCTGGGCCTCCCACATGGAAACTAACTGAGCCAGAAGTGTAAGAGTGCCTCTGCCTGGCCCTGGAAGGGCAGGGATCCTTTCAAAGAACGCAGGCTGCATCTACACTGGAGAAACAGTGCAGTTCGACACTACTTCCAATGAGTGGGATTGCGCCTTTTCCCAGACACCCTAAAAACCTCCTGCATACATCTCAGGAACCTTCTGGAAATGGATTTCAGGCAGCTCTTAAGAAGATTGTGGGGGAAAAGGGAAGGAATCCAGTGGCAGCCCTTGCAGCCAGGCCCAGCTGTTTCGTTTGCTTCGTTGTTTGCCTGTCACGGACCCATTCCCACACATTTCACGTTCTAAAAGCGTCGTCCAGGGTGCAGCTACGCTGTAGAAACAAGGCAGTCTGACACCACTTCTTAGGCCTGTTACAGACAGCCAAAATAAAGCTTCTTCGAGTTACAGTGGAGGTATGGTGTTGCAGTGATGCATGCGTCCTAAGAGTCCAGAAGTCATACCAAAGCCACGTTCCAGCCCTAAGGACTTGAGCATGGCTTTGGTGTGACTTCTGGACTCTTAGGACACATGCATCATTGAAACACCATACCTCCACTGTGACTCGAAGCAGCTATATTTTGGCTGTCTGTAACAGGCCGTAGTGCTGCCGCTGCGTCCCATCGTGGGATCCTGGGATGCGTAGTTTTGCCAGGCCTGGCAGAATCGCAAATCCCAAAGTACGTTGTTTCTACGGTTCCTCCCCAGAAGTGTCACTTGAACAGGGCTTGAAGAAAAGGAGTGTGCTTCACTTTTCGTACTGCTTTCTCCTTTCCCTGGTCTGAACCGGCCAACAGCTCTTTTCCTTTAGGCGATGGAACTCTGGGAGTTGGAGTTCTCCGCTCTGGGCCCCACAACATACTCCAGCTCCCAGAATTCCATAGCCTTTGGGCCAGACAACGAGTTAAAACGGGACCAAACCGGGTTGTTTCTCCAGTGTGGATGCTTTTTAGAGTTGGCTACTTTTCAATGCAGCAGTAGAAGGCGTAGAGTCGGCGCATGCGCCCGAGAGTGACCCCTGCTGGCTGCCTCTTCCCTTGCAGCCGCGGCTCCCATCGATGTGCTCGGGCTCGATGCAGCCGCCTGTTCGACGGAGCGGCGCTCGGTCCAGGCTGCTGCCTCCTCCTCCGCCGCCGCCTCCCTTCCCGCCGCCTCCGCCGCCCGCTCCGCTCCCGCTGCCTTCGCCGGCCCAGGCCCCCCTCGACGCCGCCGACGCCGCGCCGCCAGCAGCCATTTCGGGCGCCGACCGACCGAGGCCGAAGGAAGGGCCGGTAAGAATCCCCCCCCCCCCGCCCCGCAAAGAAGCCTTGGCTCCGGTGTAAACTCGGACCTGGCACGTGGGAGGAAGCCTGGCTGCCTCTGCAGGGCCGCCCTCCTTCCCCTGCAGAATCAATCCAGTTTGACACCGCTTTCGCTGCTTTACGAATCCCAAGGTCGAGTGGTGCCAGACTGCCTTGTTCTCAGCCTTAGAGAGATCATCGGAGTGGAGGCTGCAGCCAAGAAATCGGACAGAAGGCTAGGAATGGGGAGGGCGGCTCTGGGAGAACCAGATAGGAGCCTAAAGAATAGGGAGAGCAGCGGAATGTTAACGCTGGAATGGCCCAGGGCTTTGCGTTCTCTGTCGCCGTGTGCAGATGGGAGCCAGGAGGGAGAAAGCGGCTAGGAAGGAAACCAGCCCTGAAGAGCTTGTGCTGGGGGAGACTGAGGACCAGCCAGGGCAGGGGTTTGAGGGTTGGGACGATGGCTCTGGAGACCAGGGTTCGATTCCTGCTTGGCCATGAAATGTACAAGATGGCTTTGAGCAATGGCAAACCTCCCCTGAACAAATCTTGCCAAGAAAACCCCTTGATAGGTTTGCCTTAGGGTCGCCATAAGTCAGAAATGACTTGGAGGCACACTGCACACTCTCAGCCCCAGAGGATGGCAATGGCAACCTCCCTCTGATAGGCCTGCCTTAGGGTCACCAGAAGTCAGAAATGACTTGGGAACAATCAACAACAAAGATGCACCCCAGTCAAGTATTTTTTTTTTTTTCATACAGCTTCTTGAGAGACCAAGGCCGCTTCGGGTCTCTTTGGAGGTATGCTATTTAAATGATGCATGGGTCCGGAGGTTGCGCCAAAGCCACACTCCATTCCTAAGCACTGGAGTGCTGATTTGGTGCAGCTTCCGGATTCTTAGGATGCATGCATCATTTAAACAGCATACCTCCAAAGAGACCCAAAGCATCTTTATTTTGGCAGTCTGTAACAGGCCCAACAGTCTTCTTTGCTGTTGGAGTAGCAGGGACAGATATTCAAAGCAGAGGTTAGAAACTCTGAGGTACAGTGCATTTCACAGCCAGCATGGGAGTTGTTCTGGCCAGAAAGGTAACTTTTTTCATGCTGTCTTGCTGCTTCTGAGTGTGGCAGATCCATTTAGCTATCATGAGCAGCAGTCGCTGATATCCCTGTTCCTCAAGTTGTTCATCGCCCTTTAAAGTCACTGGCCATTACTGTGTCTTGCCCTAGTGAGTTCCATGCATTCCTTGCCCTAATTTCCCCTGTGGTGGAGGTTGTTATTTGTCATCAAGTTAGCTTCAACTTATAGTGACCCTATGCATGAGAGACCGCCAAGATCTCTACTCTTCTTTAGTTTTGCAAGATGTACCATCTGCTACCATTCATTTGGAACAGTCAGTGGAAGGTTTGTTTTTATTCTTTGTATTCTAAGCCTATAAGATCTTAAAATTCCATTTAAAAACAAACCACCAGAAGGACATACTTGATTAATTTCTTCTAGCCAGAATTCATTGCTCCTGTGTATTTGAGGTGCTTTCCAGGAAACCTCCTACTAGAGCCAGCATGGTGTAGTAGTGGTTTGAGAGTTGGACGGAGTCTGGAGGCCAGGGTTTGAACCCCCACTCAGCCATGAGAACCCACTGGGTAATCTTGGAGCAAGTCACACAGCCTCAGAGGAAGGCAAACCCCCTCTGAAAGAATCTTGTCAAGATAACCCTGTGATAAGGTTGTCATAACCTGGAAATGGCTTGAAGGCATATAGCAACTATTTGAGGTGCCTTTCACTCTCACTCTGTTCAGTTTCATAGGCAGTACATCAGGAGATTAGGACCGTTTAGTTCTGCACATTGATATGGATACAAAAGGCTTCAGCCCACTGTACCTCAAGTACTGGTGGACAACAAGTGACCCTAGGACTACTGTATATGCACACATGCTCAGGGGGCTACCCTTTTATGACAAAAAGTAAAGAAAAATTGCCTTTCTTAGAAACCTCTAAAAGAGCCGATTCACCCATTAGATATGTTGCACTGACCCCTTGCACCATTTAACATTTTAAAAAAAGCTTTTTTTTCTTCTCCCCCCCCCCCCCTAAAACTGGGAGTGGATGTCTGGCCACTTTCAGTTTTTGGTTTGCTTGTTTGGTCAATCTCTGAGGCCCTAGACAGTCCCTGGGGCAGAAGGCTAGTCCATGGGTCCGTGGGAGTTGCCCACCCCAACCTAAGGGACAGTTTCCTTTCATGCAAGCCTGCATCTCTCCTCATATTAGGAAAGGAGTCTTTTAGGTATGCTTGAAAACATGGATACAGTATACTGTTTTGGACCTTAGACCCAGGGCTTTGAACCTCAGAGAGATCAGTCTGACACATACACACCACTTGAAAATATGCTGTCGTTATCTGATCGTTCATATGTTTCAGGCGCATTTTTAATATTACCTTTTAGAGATAATTCTGTATTATTTTTCTGCTCCTTAATTCTTAATTGATTCCATGCTGCTTTGTTATTGTTTGTATTGTTTTAAGAAATATTTTGGGAGGGGATAAAAACTTTAAATATAAAGTAAACAGTAAGTGCCTTCTTACCATACCTGTATGCACTTATTGTCTCTTTGTTTCAGACTGCTGCAAGACAACCTTTGTTCACAATGTATAGGCCAAAAGTAAGCTTGAAAGACAGACAGCAACTTTACAAACTGATAATTAGTCAGTTGCTATATGATGGATATATCAGCATTGCTAATGGTCTGATAAATGAAGTGAAGCCACAGTCTGTATGTGCCCCCTCTGAACAGCTGTTGCATCTTATTAAGCTGGGTAAGTTTTAGTCTCAAACAGAAATTTATCATGTTGTTATCAAACATATGATGCTGTTTTTATATTGTTCACATTGGTAAGAGCATTGTATAACATGGCATGTCAAACCATTAGCAATCAAATATTTTTGTCTCTTAGATAGTTATGCCATAAAACCTCTCTACAGTCACTTTGACAAGTTTCTAAAAATAATACTGATTAAACACCATTTTAATTGACTCATATTGAATATACAGTGGACTCTTGGTATCCACGGGCTCAATATACGCAGATACAGTATGAGCCATCACAGATTGAAATGAAGAAACTTTTTTTTTAACCTGCGATGGCCATTCTGAGAAGCTGTCCAAGGCAATAGTGGAGGTTGCTGCTTATGATGGGAAGGTTGAGAAGTTGGGACAAAGAATCAGGAAAGGAATTAGATTCTGGCAGAGTCTTATAATCTTTGTGATGAGAAGATGGAAAACAGTGCAGGAAGAATGCCTTTCTGGTGCCTGGACTTTGATGCCCAGGCCATGTTTTAATGTTAAATACTGGTTTGAATACCCATGATTTTTGGTATACACGAAGGGTTCTGGAACCAAAACCCCATGGATATCAAGGGCCCACTGTCCATAACTAGACAAAAATCTAGAATGAGAAACCATATCCTATTAACCTGCTTAGATATAGTATAAAGCAGGAAAGAGATATAGATGATTGCTTTCATTGCAGCTACCTTGCTGCAATGACATTGTCAAACTAGTGCAGTATGTCATGTTTAGCTGATGAATGTTGCAGAAATGCTACATCTTAACTCCTTGTTAGCCTGCTGTCTTTTCATTTATTAGTGTTTAATGACGTTGAATAGGTTCCTAGTTGCCTGAGTTATGCTAACTTTAGAGGCACAGAGTTGTGTATACATTCATCCCTCCACATTCATTGGCTTTAGGGGCACAGGACCTCCGTGAATGTGGAAAACCCGCAAATAACAGAAACATTATGTTTTTACCTGAGAGAACACCTCTCTAGAAATCTCTAGGTCCTCTAGAGATTTCTCTGGTCAACACCTGCCAGACCTTGACCATAGAATTGCGCTGGAGGAACTACAAATGCCTAGTGGAATGTTCTCTCTAGGTCCTTCAGTGCAACTTTTGTTTAACGTTGACCATACAGTTGCACTGGAGGACCTTGATAGTCCTAGAGAGAACATATTAATAAAATCCATGAATAACCATAACTGCCAAATTCAAAGCCACAAAAGTGGAGAGACGTGTGTGTGTGCGTGCGTGCGTGTATGTGTATTACTGTGGCGCATTTAAGGACCCTTATTGTTGTACAAATAAATCAAACCCCTTTTATAGAATAAAAATAGCTGTGTAAATGGTATAGTTCTATTTATGGTGATAAGACACAAGATTTTCCTACTGCCATAGTACCTCCCGTTCCATGCGCTTCTGATTTACAATTAAACTGTGATTGATCAATCTGCATGGCATAACAAATTCTAAAGAGAAAGTTCAGGAGAGAATTGGAATGAAAGAAGAATAAGAAAGAGTGTTCATGCGTAAGGTTTGTTCACATAATCTCAGAACATGGTGTGTTATTACAACTGAACAAAGTTGGAGTGTGGTGTGTATCTGAATGAATATTCTTTGATACAGTGAATAAGCAGACCGGCCTCTGGCCCCTCCAGCACTAATCGACTGGGGATTGTGGCGACCGAACAGTGTGCTTTGAAAGCGGACCACTGCCATGATCCCAGTTGAGCTTCCAAGAGGAGTGCTCTTTCTGAGCTCTTTTTGTCAGCAGCTTCTACACACCACATCCCCGAAGAAGGCAGAAGCCACTCTTTTTGGTCCATCTGTTTCAGATGGTAACAGAGCGCCATGAAGAGACGGCCAGGAGCCCCCTCTCTTTGCTGCATAGTCGCACCGCAGCAACCAAATTGCACGATGCGGCTACGCAAAAAAGGACCGCTCCTTATTGCGCAGCCACAAACAGCTGGCAGCGGGCGCGCGCATTCTGCTCATCACATGTGAGAGGAGTGTGGGTGGGGCACCCCTCGCACGTGACGAGGGCGTCCTTCGGGCTCCATCTGTACCGGGCCTTAGTTTACCAGTTGGATTTTTTTAAGCCTTGAGTACTTGCATCAACTATTCAGTAAAGCAGGTCAGGTTAAAGGTTAAAAAAATAAGAGAGAGTAGTATTTGGGTTCTCTCGCTTATCCCCCCCCCTTTTTTTTTTAAGCTGACATGCTTGATTGAGTAGCTGATGCAAGTATCTACGTATTGGAGTTGAGAGCCAGCATGGTGAAGTGATTTTAGTGTTGTACTACAACTCCAGAGATCAGGGTTTGATTCCCTGCTCAAGCATAAAAACCACTGGGTGTGGTTGGGCAAGTTGCACTCTCTTAGCCTCAAAACAAACTTGCCAAGAAACTTGCCGAGAAAACTCTATGGTAGGTTCACCTTAGGGTCACCATAAGTGAAAAATGACTTGGAGGCACACAACAACAACAAATACTAGGGTTGCAATTTTGCATAGGCTTACTTTGAAGTAGGTACCATTAAATTCAATAGATATGCATATTATCGTGTTGCTAATTATCTAAAGTCTCTTTCCAAAAGGTAGGATAGCTGTTATCCTGCATATAGCATGAAATGGATTTCCTCATTAAGTCTGATTAAAAGCATGATTAAACGCATGATTTTGAAGTGAAATTTAAAATGTGACATGAACATCATGGATGGCCTAATTTTCATTTTACTTGTCTCTCCTCAAAAATCTTCAAAATAGGCTTGAGAATTATTGAAGCAACATTTGTATTTCTTGCCTTGGAAAACAGAATCTTGTACTCATCTATTTTTCTCCCTGCAGGAATGGAAAATGATGATAGTGCAGTTCAGTATGCAATTGGGCGCTCTGATACAGTAGCTCCTGGCACAGGGATTGACTTGGAGTTTGATGCAGATGTGCAGACTATGTCTCCAGAGGCTTCAGAATATGAGACATGTTATGTCACATCTCACAAAGGACCATGTCGTGTAGCTACATATAGCAGAGATGGACAGTTAATAGCTACAGGATCAGCTGATGCTTCAATAAAAATACTGGATACAGAGAGAATGTTGGCAAAGAGTGCTATGCCGATTGAGGTAAATACTCAAGTAGTAATTAATCCTTAAGTGTTCAACTTTTTCTCCAAGTTGCTCTCTTTTGGAGTCATTACGGATTCTACAAAGAAACAGAAAGTTGCATGGGTTGAACCTGTCCTCCCCAAAATATTTTCCTGTGCTTTGTGTCTTCCTTCATGGACACAGTTCACCATATTTGAGTGCAGAATAAAAGATTTTTGTCCACCAGATCAGAGAATTATCCTGAGGAACTTTTCCACTCATACTTTTATTTGTGTTGGCTTCCAAGTTACCTGTAGCGTTTTTGTTGGCAGGTGTTTTGATATGATACATCTTGTTCATCATTCTCCCATTTTAACTCCAATTATGTGGTGTAGTCTTCGAGACAGATATATGCAAAGTTCTCTCTGTGATACTGGGAAGTACTATATCATATTCCTCATGTTGGTAATACCATTCTTATATGTGTTTGTGATTTGTTGATACGGCTAAAAAGTAATGGTTACCATGCTGCATTTTCTAAATTTTTTATTTAGGTTATGATGAATGAAACAGCCCAACAGAACATGGAGAATCATCCAGTTATTAGGACTCTTTATGATCACGTGGATGAGGTGACATGTTTAGCTTTCCATCCAACAGAACAAATCCTTGCCTCAGGATCAAGAGATTATACACTTAAATTGTTTGACTATTCAAAACCATCTGCTAAAAGAGCCTTCAAATATATCCAGGTTAGACACTTTTCAAGGAATATCAAAAATAATTGGTGTCAATTCAGAAAGGACTTCATTCATAAGTCTTGATATTATGGAATCCTGTGTATAAATATTTTTAGAACTAAGACCACTCTGGGGCTCGGAAACCTAGTTTGTACATTCTAGTTGCAAGGATATAAATTACAGTTATGAATATAGCTGTTCAAACAACTTAAAGCCTAAAGGTCCAACTAGCCATGATAGGGTGGTTCTTTGTCTTACATTTGTCAACATGTATCTAGCCAGAATTCCTTAGAGGTCACCTTTTTGGTCACATGGATTTCCACTATTGTAAACAACAGTATAGTCTAGTGCACAGATCAGCATTTCCCTTAAGAAAAGATACATTTTAAAAAAGCCATGCTACTAAAACCAACTTCTTCTTCTTTCTTTTATATGGGGCAACTTAATACACACACACCCCACACCTTAAAACTTGCTCCACTTTCATTGGTTTTGCAAATAGATTATCAAGTTATGCTATTACTTTTAACCTTTGATTGTGTCTACTTTGGCTTGTTTAGGTAGCAATGATGTTTTGTATGGATGAATTCATTTTATTATTATTATTATTATTATTAACCTTTATTTATAAAGCGCTGTAAATTTACACAGCGCTGTACATACAATCTTTTTAATTGGACGGTTCCCTGCCCTCAGGCTTACAATCTAAATTTTGCAAGGTAAACAGTGCCAATACAAGTTTGGTATTTAGATAGGATCTAACAATAGGAAGGTATCTTTTAATGTTAACTGTCTATTTTCTAATTCAACAGGAAGCAGAAATGCTACGTTCTATCTCATTCCATCCTTCTGGAGACTTCATACTTGTTGGCACCCAGCATCCTACCCTGCGACTGTATGATGTCAACACTTTCCAGTGCTTTGTATCTTGCAATCCTCAAGATCAGCACACTGATGCTATATGCTCAGTTAATTACAATGGGAGTGCTAACATGTATGTGACAGGCAGCAAAGATGGATGTATCAAATTGTGGGATGGAGTTTCAAATCGATGTATCACTACTTTTGAGAAAGCACATGATGGGGCTGAAGTCTGTTCTGCCATTTTCTCCAAGAATTCAAAGTATATTCTGTCAAGCGGAAAGGACTCAGTAGCCAAACTTTGGGAGATATCTACAGGGAGAACTTTAGTCAAATATACAGGTGAGTAAAAGCAAATCTGAACAATATGTTGTTCTTTTCACTCATGCAGTCTTGGTAGTTATCCTCCAGACCAGGGGTAGGCAACCTTTTTGAGCTGGGGGCCGGGTTGCTGTCCCTCAGACAACTGTGGGGCTGTAGCCGGAGGCTGGAGCTTCCACCCTCTGGGGGCGGGGCCACACACTGGGGTGGAGCTTCCACCGCAGGGGCCAGGCCTCCTCCTCTTTGCTGGCCCCTGACGGGGCCCCAGGCCCCGTCAGTGGCCGGGAAAGAGCCGGTGGGGGCCACCAGTGCTGGAGGCCTCCCCCTCTTTGCTGGCTCCTGACGGGGCCGGCCGGCAAAAAAGCCGGCGGGGGCCTCTGGCGCTGGAGGCCTCTGCCTCTTTGCCGGCCCCTGACGCCAGAGGCCCGCTGCCGCTGCCAGGGCCCTCCTAGAGGACCCCAGTGAAGGCAACGGCCCTCAGGGAGGCCCGCTGCCGCTGCAGGAAACCTCCTGGAGGACCCCAGTAAAGGCAACGGGCCTCTGCGACAGGACACATTTTGGAACAAATGGAACGGGGGAGCAAGTTAACTCCGCTTTAAAAATAAAGTGTTTAAAATAACCTGGGAACGAAACAGGGTCAAGTGAGTCAAATTAATTTGCCCTTTTGGTAATGGAAATTATGGAAAAAAATTCGAATTATCCCGGGAAAAAAACATAACTCGAATCAGAATACGCAATATAAACCGTTTTATCCGCCAAAGTGGGAACGCCCTTAGAGTCAGAAGGACCACAAGGGCTATCTAGGTTCAACCTCCCGCCATGCTGGAAAACATGCCCCTGCAATGTGCAATCCAATTGGATCAACGATTGGAAAGTTCTACCACACTCAAGGCATCTATTGCATGTGCGCAGCGCTTCCAGTTTAAAAAATTGTATGTTAGGTGGAATTCTTTCTTGTACATTCTGAATCCATTGGTTCATTTTCTAGTCTCTGGAGCGCAGACAAACCAACGGCTCCATCTTTTACTTGACATCACTAAGCTATTAAAGATAGCTACCATTCACCTTTCAGTATTCGTCTTGTCCAAGCTGATCAATGTGATACTGACTGACGATCACAAGTATAGACCAGTGGTGTACTGTCATAGATTGGTGTCCCCGGTGCAATAAACACACGGTGCTACCCCCCTGCCCTCCTACCAATTTCACACCATACAAGATCCTTAGTAAAAAAAATTTTTTTTGCACTAATGTTATGTAAATCCTAATTCCCACCTACCATGAAGTAATGCTATAGCTGTGACAAACAACTAGCAAAACTTAAACATTATATTCTTCAACTTACCATATTAATGCCGAACCTACATGTATTTCCATATAAATAGTGAACATTTCGTTAAAATGTGATTTTTTAAACAAACGTAAAATAATTTTAAATTTATACCAATCACTTTTTTAAAACAATTAAAATTAAAATTTTGAAATTTGAATTTTCAATTTAAAAATTAAATTTTAAAACATTTCTGGGGCCTTCCTTTTTCCTTCACTGAGCTTCACCACACCCCACCATCTTTTAAAGGCATTAAAAGGGAAGCAGATTGAATGCCACCCGCGCTATTTACAAACGGTAGGTATTCTGAGGACACAATTAGGGTGTCAACTGGTGTGGTCAACACCCTCTGTAACCCCCCCCCACCCCCAGTGACAACATGGTTATATACCTTTTCATGTCCATTTTGGCTGATCTTAGATTGACATGAGATAAGCTAAAAGATTTTGATCCACAGGGTTAAATTTTGCTGTCAGTTTTGTCAGGCTTGTTTCTACCTCCATTCTTAACTAGGGACATCTGTTGAATGCCTAAGAAGGTTTGTTGTTCCTGGTTGTTGATTCATTTTAAACAAGGTAACTTCTGGGGAACACTTTGTATGGCATCCTGAGTGTTATTGTTGTTTGTTTTTGTTGACCTTCAAGCATTTCAGATTTATGGAGACCATAAGGCAAACTATCATGGGTTTCTGGGGCGAGAGTGTGTGATCACCCAGGGAGCACCTCGCAGGCCTCCGGTTGAGCAAGGGGTTAAATCCTGCACCTTGAGAGTCTCAAACCACTACCCACACTGGTTCTTAAATAGACCACGAGTCTTTTTTTGTTAATGTATGTTCAAAACAGTGTATTCAGAATGTTTTTAAAACATCCACTTTATTTATTTCTGCTTTATTTAAAGTATTAATTGCTCTATGGAGCCAGCTTCTATGGGAAGGCGAGTGCTGGTATCTGGGCCTGAGCTTTTTTTCTAGCAAAACATAAAGCCTGAGCAAATGGACGGAGAAGGAGAACTAAGGGAAGGAAGGAAAAGAAGGAAGGAAGGAGGCAGGAAGGAAGGAAGGGATGAAGGCGATGCTGATGATGATGATGATGATGATGATGATGATGATGATGATTGATGTATGATGATTTATTGATGATGATGGTGGTGGTGGTGTTTACTCATTCTCTCCGTCTTTCCCCAAAAAACTGGAGGATCAAGGTGGCTGACAAATTAAAAACACATACAGTAACCACACAAAAAATAACTTTAACGCATACAAAAATTATGTCCTAAAATGCATTTAAACTACTTCATTGAATTAAAACCATTTGAACATAAACTTATTTTAAAAAAGATGAACGTGAAACAACACACACTATTTAAAATGCTCTTGCTATCCGCTCCGCTACTAAATGTCGTCAGAGGCGCTGTAAGGACTGGCGCGGCCTGCCACACATATAGGGTTACCTTGGGGCGTCTTTCCAGCTGCCCTGCACCCGTCGTACGTTGTAATGGCGGTGGCCTTTCAGCTGGGTGCCACCATTATGAGTCACGGCCGCGCCAACTCAAAGAAATGACGTTTTGCTCGTGGCGCTGGAAGGAGCCTGAAATGGAGCTCCCTTCCTTTGTTTTGTGTCGCTGGTGCGCCTTTACACCAGCTGTGGTCAGGACACACAGGAGAACGGGGCCAACCGGGCACCTCTTTCTCCTGTTCCTAACCGCTGTCGGGATTTCCTTGCGGCATGAAGCCCAAGGACACCCGTTTACCAGGCTGCAGGGAATGCCGGATAAACGCCGCGGGGATCGGGGCTAGGGCTGCCGCTGTTGCAGCTGAGGCCCCGACTCCGTTGGGTAAAGGGTGGGTGCAGGCCGCCCCAAAGGGTCAGTTCTGCACACAACCCTGATACGTAGGCGGAAACGTATCCTCTACGAATCTGAGAAGAGTAGGAAGGAGGAAGGAAGAAAGCAGAAGGAGATCTAAGCAAAAGCCAGTTTTCTATAGCGGACTTTTAACACTGAAATGAGCCTTCCCTTTCTTTGTCTAAATTTCACCGATGCTCTCCTTGCTGTGTCCACATTCAAATCACCTCTGTTTTCAGCTTTAAACTACCTGAGAACAGCAACAAAACACTGTGCTCCCGCTCAAATGGTTAGAGAGATATAGAGGGGGGTTCAGGTTCCAGACAGTTACACATTGGCTTTTCCTCAGGGGGATGGTTCTTTTTCTATAAGAGTTAAGGACAGTGCTTACATTGCCCATGGAAAGCCAATTCAGCGTTTAGGTCAATTTTTTGACTACAAAATTTCTAGAGTACTAACCGTATTTCCTTTATATGACCACTTCATCTCAACGAGTCCCTTAAACTGTTTTACAGGTTGATCAGATCTAATTCTGGGATGTGTGAATTTCCAGATGCCTTTCTTGCTTAACACCTCCCACTACCATACCAGTGGGAAAATATCATGAGAGTTTATTCCACAAAAAACCTCTGATGGACACCGTTATTTCGCCCTTAAACAACTGGTTCGGCTGGATGGCCTTTGTGGTTATCTTTCCCAACCATTATGATTCTATGACTTCTACGATCTCATCAATATCCACCCTAGGATTCCACAGGTGCAGCAATGGCAGTTAAAGGAATCATAATGCTTATATTTATGTAGTGTGAAAGCGGGCCCAATTTTGGCCAAGTCAAATTCCTGTTGTTTCTTTAAAGCCCTCAATGGTTTTGACTTGCTCATTATTCATTATTTTCATTTATCCTTGTTTCCGTTATAATATTTGGAAGTTCTTTTCTGGTGTCCTCTCACAAAAGCCAATGTGGCAGCTACAAGCGGACGGACAGTAGCAACTTGGAGACTAAATGGAGAACGACGTTCGTAGTAGTCGCTTAGCAAAGACTCAGTCTACTCACCACTGCCCTGTTTGGAGCTTTTCTTTATTGTCCATGGTCCCCATGGACCGGGTTTGCAACAAGGCCTCTTCCACAGACATTCCCAGAACCCCCCAGTGGCCAGATGGCTGGGAGCTGCAGCCAAGCACCTAATATATTTCTCCACAGCTCTGGTAAACGGGCATGCAAGGCCTCATGGTGTACATACAATTTAAATAAGTAAAATTCATGTTTGGGCTTCTGTTTGAGGGCGTCATTGGCAAACTGTGCATGCATAAAGGGAAATGCCTTCTGGGAACGGAAGGCCTGGATTGACAGACGACTATACCCCAGAGGGCATCTTCAATTTCGCCATTCTCTTAATAATGCTGGTAAGCACCTTTTCCTCCTTTCATTTCCCTTTTTCATAAAGTTTTACCACCAGTGACTCATCGTACATTGACCGTGAGAGGGAAGAAACAGGATGGGGCACAGGCAGTTGTGTCGTGCCACACTCCTACATCACTACATGGGTCAGCCTCGGAAATGTTAATCTTTGCACTTGCATTGCACAGAATCCCTCGCCAGCATGGACATGACTAGGCAATCAGGCACAGAATTCGAGACGTACAGTTGCAAAGAAGGAAAGAAAGAACGGGGGTGTGGTGGGGGGTGGGGAACCCCCACAATCTGTGGCCGAAAAATGCCACCAGTTAGAGCTAACTATTCTAGCACAATACATGGACATGTTTTTGAAAAGACTCACTTGGCATTACAACGCTCCTGGTAAATTCTTCTGCTGCATTGTTCTTCGACACGGAGGTTTGGACTACTTTGCATAGTCAATACAAAACTCTTTTAATGTTTGGAGTGAAATTCCAGGGCGGGATCACTCCCCCTGTGATGCCCCTGTGAGATTTTATAGAACTCAAGCCGGAATGAGATTCTCTGCAGAACTCACTTTGACAAACATTAGGCCAAAACAAGGGCTCTATACACCAAAACACACCCAACAAAAACTTGGACTCAGATATCAGATAGATTGCTCTGATGATATTGGAGCCAGTCTGCCACCACCTTTGCCATTTTGTCCCGCACTCCCCCACCCCCCCCTACAATTATTCATGCCTTGGATCTTTGGGAGGTACCGCTTCTCTCTCCATGGCAGTTTCGTCAGTAGCATGGCATAAACTGCATGGCTTGTGAAGATGTGCACAACTATAAACTCCAACATTTCCTTTTACCAACCCACCTTCAAATTGTCCCCAGTTCTGCCGTGTTTGTTTGTTTGTTTTTATGGGGTGAGCTCCTCTGTTTTTTCGTACATTCTTGTCAAATAATCATGTTTATGCACATTTATAACTGTATGATTCAACTTAAAGCCTAAATTGGCTTGGGCCCAGAGTACTTGAAGGACCGCCTCTCTTATATAATCCGCCCTGCACACTCAGATCTAGTAGGCAGGCAGTTACTGAAAGTTCCGGGCTAGATTACAGATACCACCAGAAGGGGCCTTCTCGACCTCGGCCCCCATCCTCTGGAACAACACTGCTACTGAGCTCCCGTTCGGACAACCTCCTGGCCCAATTTAAACGGGAGCTAAAGGACGTTTTTCTTCAGACAGGCTTATCCTTTCAAGCATGTCTGAGAGCCCCTTGTAAAACCCCCCCCCCCCTGTGAAGATCTTTGCCTTCCCCTTCCTAATTCCTGTTAGCATCGTCGAGACATCAGATTGGCACAGTTTGTCATTGTATAATGGTTTGAACGTATGATTGTATTGTCTTTTAAATTGTACGATTATATTTGGAACCGCCCTGATGCTGCGAAGGGCCGGTTATATAATAAAGTTTTTATTTCTTATTCTTATTCTAACGATTTGTTGTGTTCTAATTCTATGTTTTCAAATATGAACTTTTTCCTGTGTTCACCGCAGATTCAGGGCACAGATTTCCAGGGCACAAATTGCATCAGCCCACAGCACTCCCTGAAGACAATTTGAGAAAAACTTGCTTAACTGGATTCCTCACACTGTATATATTCTCCTGGTTCATTCGCTCCTTCCAAGATTATTTGTGGTCAGTACATCTCTGGGTAATCATCCTGGCCTCTACTCAGCATAGATATGACGTTCTTTATCTGACAAATGTGGGATCTGACAGTTTACAAATATTCCTTAAATAACTCTTCTAAATCATTAAATCTCACGCTTGACTCGCTGTCGCTGCCGTTGCAGGGAATGCCGCCTTCTGACGGGCGGACTCCTTCCCGGGTGCTCGGGAGGTGCCCGCCTCTGCGCCACCACCCCGGGAGTGCCGCCCACGGGCCTGGTGGAGCACCGCAGCGGGACTCTAGGTGACTCTTTGCACTTTCTGCGCTTTGGCGTTTGGGCCCTTTTCGTGCGTGTGGCCCTTTAAGGACCCCCTGGGGGGCAAGCCAGGGAGGAGCCCGCCAGGTGAGAGCGGCGGGTATAAGCCGGGCAACCGGCACCCTCCATACCACAGCACATCATGCCATCCACGCCGGGCCATCGCCGTCCTATGCCGCGGCCGGACTGCGCCTTCTGCCGGGCGGCCTACTCCGGGGTGTCGGAGGTGCGCATTCCACGCCGGGAGTGTGCCACAGAATGGGATCACCGATGGCGGAACTGAGAAGTGCAGAATTTTTACTTGGTGCGGGAGGCTTCGGATCAGCATGGGAGCAGATGAGCCTGTAGTGGCTAAACCTCGCTCCTCTAGTAGCCATCGAGGGGTGGGGGGAGGTAGGGGATTGAGGGGGATGCCTGGGCCGGGGATAAATCTTGGGGGGGGAGCTCCAATTGAGGTGGTGGGTCCATGGTTGAGGTATGGTGGTGGGAGAGGGGACTTGTCCCAGGGGAAGGAGTGATTGAGAAATCCATATCTATCTCTTCCTCCTGTCCCCCTCCCAACCGAAGGACCTGGGGTTTCTCCAACAACCGTGCCACAAACTGCGCTGCTCCTGTGCAATGCCGGTCTCTTAACAAAAAGACCCAAATCCTCCCAGGATCTGTTGGAGGACATAAGTGTGACCCTGGCTTGCATACCGAGGACCTGGCTGGGGCCTGAAAGGGATGCTGTGGGGATCCGGCTGCCTGCTGGGTACTCGGTGAAGACCAGCGAGGTAGGTGGGCGGGGGGGTGTGGCCTTGTACATAGGACAACACCGTGTCCTCACCAGGAACCCACATCCGTCAGACTCCTATATCGCGGTTATTTTACTGACCTAAAGGCTAGGGACAGTCTAGGGATTCTTTAGTGTATGGCCACCCTTTGCATTAGCGGACTCCTTAACGAGCTGACACAGTGGTCGCGAGGATGTTGGAGCAGCCCAGGCTTCTTGTTTGGCGACTTCAACATCTCCTCACGGCCAGCTCATGTTCCATCCGCGTGCGGCTGGGAATTCACGGATACCATGGCGGCCATGGGCCGTCCAGTCGATACAGGGTCTACGCCTTGTGCGGGGTTAATACTTCGATTGGTTTCTGTTCGGAGGCGGAAAAAAAAAAAAATCCGTGGGTGGAAATTATAATGTTTCCCCCTGTATGACGGACATTCCTGGTAGAGGTGAAAATCAAGGCTTTACCGATCCCCCCGGGGGTGGTGGACCTTTTAGAATGGTCCACCTCGAAGGCTGATGGAACCTGAGATGTCCAGAACGCCTTAGAGGGGCTCGCGGTTGGAAAATGACGGCGACCTCTCGTTGCATGACCTCACCTCGTATTTGGAATACCTGTCTTTCCAGGGCTATACAAAGGATGCTCCCAAGCGCCTCTCAGGCCGCTTCACAAGGTAAGCCATGGTATAAGGAAGATCTCGGGCGAGGAAGAGGGTTCTTCGACGGGCAGCAGTACCGTTTGCGGAACCACCTTCGCTTCGACGACAAGACTCTTCTAGACCAACTGTTAAAGGACTAGGAGAGGCAATACGAGCAAACAAAGACTCGTTCTATGGTGCTCGTATTGCGTCCGCTTCGTCGCGTCCGGCCCAGAGTTGTTCAGGGTGGTCAGGGAGAAAATCGCTCCCTCCCCTGACCAGACTTGAACCTTCTACGGCCTGCTGTGACTGTTTAACGATTCTTCGGGATAACACCTTCGTATAAGCGAAGGTCTGAACGCTGACCATTATAGCAGAAAAACTAGGGTAGAATTGTCCAGAGCCTCCGTGAACTATGTCAAAACTGGATCAGTTTGAGTTGGTGAGCTACCGAGGATTTGACAAGATCCTCGGAAGTGTTGGACAAAACAACTGCTGTCTTGATCCCTTTCCCTCGTGGTTAGGGCCCAGGGGGACCGGGCGGTAACATTACTGTTAGCCTATCATAATACATATTTGCGGATGGGCTATTTCCATCGGATCTAACTTGGGCCATTGTAAACCGATCTAAATAAGCCCTCCCTCGACCCCTGGTACTACTAATTACGGCCTGGTTTCGTGCTGCCAGTTCTGGGGAAAGGGGATCGCCGGGTCTGTTGCGATCCAAGTTAGGCGGTTCTGGATGAAACGGATTATATGCGACCCGTTTCAAAAAAACTGCGCTCCCGGGTGTGTTACGGGTTGAGGACGGCAATGGTCGACCTTGGTCGATGAACTCCTTAGAGCATCGACGGGGAAGCGTTTCCCTGTTGGTGCTCTTGGACATCTCATCGGCTTTCGATTACCATGGCCCATCGGTATCCTTCTGGGACGCCTGGCAGAGGTGCGACTCGGGGCACTGCATCAGTGGTTCTGCTACCTCTCCTGGGAGGTCCAGATGGTGCAGGACGCGGAGGACGTGGCTCCGATGAGCGGTCCCTTATAACTGGGTCCTAAGGAGCCATTCTGTATCCCATGCCTATTTAAATTTACATGAAACAGCTGGGAGAGCATCATCCGGAGACATGGGGCGCGGGGTTATAAAAGTACGCTGAGACACCAAAATAATTTTCTCTATGTCTCCGGACTGCTGCAGGACTGTGGTGGGTCTCTCCTCGTGGCCGTCTAGAGTCAGGATGGGCTGGCTGAGGAAAAACGATCAAGGTTGAATCAGGAAAAACGGAGTACTCGTGATAGGTTCTTCCTGGTCCATGAATGGAGGTGGTTCACTGTCCTGACTGGGTCACGCTCCCCTGTGAAGGATCTGTGCGCGTCTGGTGGTGCTCTGACTAGTCGCTTCAACTACGCTTAAGGTGAAATGCGACGTTCACGGAGCACCTGTTCTCAGATTCGGCTGATCTTGCCAGCTGCGCCATACCTGGCACAGAGGGAAATAGAAAAGCGTTGTACATGCTTGGTAAAATTAGAGGACTGGCTTCCTGCCAATGACTCTATGGGGCAACCCTTAACCAATACTCGGAAGCACAAATGGTGCAGAATATGGGCAGCCCGGCTGGTCGGCAATGGCGCTACATGCACAGCACTATAAACACGCGTTTTAAACGATCTCCATTGGCTGCCATTCGCTTCCGAGCTCAATATAAGTTGTTGGTTCTTACACTATAAAGCCCTAAATGGCTGGGCCCAGGCTCCCTAACAGACCGCCTCTCCCGTACATTCTGCCTCGCACCCTAGAACACAACTGGGGGAAGCAATCTACTGAAGGTTGCTGTGCTAGGTTAACCTCCACCACGGGAGGACATTTTCCACGGCTGCCCCAGCCTTGGAATACGCTGCCCATTGAGCTCCGCTTCATCTACCACCCTGGCCCAATTCGGAAGGATTAAAAACCTTCCTGTTTCAACAGGCATTCCAGAGTAAATATCCGTGTGCCTCCCTCCTCTTCCGTGGCCAAAGGTTTGGCATGGGCTTTTCTCCTGTGACTTTTTTGATGTCTTGATGTATTTGTATGGTTTTACTTTTTTGTTATTGATTATATGGATTTGTGTGTTTTAATTGTTTTGTACCGCCGCCTGATCGTTGGAAGGGCTGGGGGGTTATAAATAAAAATTTTATTATTATTACAGTGGTACCCCGGGTTACGAATATAATTCGCTTCCGCGGCGCCGTCGTTACCCGCAAGCTTCGCAACCCGAAAAGCCATAAGCCGCTAGCGCTGAAAGCCGCGATTTCGTGTGAAAAAAGCGCCGAAAAGCACCAAAAATGGAAGGGGGGGGGGTCCAGACTAAGTGCCAACCATTATTAATGGGGCTTGAGTGCGTGCGGCGCAGCAGCACACACCATCATTTTTTAAGGACGGGGGGGGTCCGGACCCCAGATCCCTCCCCCCTGGCTACATCCTGCATTGTCTACAGAAATAATGCAATTAAAATTACGAGTTAGTAGAGCGCTATTCCCTCTATAATCTTACTGTGTCCAGTGTGCCTGTCTACAAAGTGAAGTTAACATAGTGGCGCTCATGCAGCATGTACAGGGTGACAGATGTCCTAGCTGCAAATTGAGGACAAAGGAGGACATGCAAACATTAGGGATTCAAAAAGTAAGACATACCAGGACAAAAGCTAAAAGGCTTAACTAGAAATAAAACATTCAGGCATTTTTTAATCAAGCTCAAACTGGGGACATTTTGAAATTCTTGGACAGAAGGTTGAAATGTAGCGACATGCCCGGATCCGGAGGACATCTGTTCATCCGAGCATGCATGACTTACAAAACTGAAAGAAAAATGGAGAGGAGCTAGCATGCCGCATAACCGTCCTGCGCTGTTGGCAAAGCATGTACGGACCTCACAAGAAAAGTGGACGCTGGAAAAATAAAAGTTTATCCCTGGATGATTGGACAGCAGCTTTAAATGTGTCTCTAGCAAGGTTCCTGTTTACCTGTTTATAATGCAACGTTTACCTCACCTTTTCATTTAACATGGGCATACTGTTAGTTTTTGAATAAGGTTTGCTGGAACATGTAGAATTATTCTCCTTTTGGGGGGGGATATAGGAACTTATCTCTGTTCTTTCCATGTTATGTTTGCCTTGCTGTCAAACTTTTCTGTAAAGGGATTAGTATCCAGATATTGAGCAAAGAGGTTACGAATAGGATTTAAGGCAGATACATTTGATGTATTTTTTAACATGCAGAATCAAAGGCAAATTTATACCTTCTTGAGCCTTTCACATTGTTTTTTTATGGAACTTATGCAAAAAGAAACTTCCTCACGCCCATTGTACCCATCGCACCATTTAAAACAAATTTGCTCCACAATCCTAAAAATACCCAGGTACACCTATATATATTTGTGATGCCACAACTATCCAGGTTTTTGCCGAGAAAACAACTAAAGCTAAATAAGATTATCAGAGGACAAATGCCAATGGAATATGTAAGGTATAATACATCGCAATTATAGTTTTAGTGTAAAGAAGAAATGTGTCGTCGTAGACATTCGAGGGCAACTGTGCTTATCTCCCTTCCCCATCAGCACAAACTCCTTCCTTGAATCCTTTTTATAGAAATAAAAACCTCTATAAAATATCTATATAGCTTGTGTCTTCTTCACAGATTAAACTGACGGTACAGAAGAGGGAAGCACGACATTTATATAATGATTTCAGAATCGTTAATGAGAAAGCCCACTTGAAACGTTGGACCCTCTATGTGTGCGAAAATTTGGCTTTGAATAGTCAGTTATAATAGCTACTCAGAAACAAGACCACTGCACTTCAGTGGGGATTACCTCCATGTGAGAATGGCTCGGATTGCCTGCCAAAGTGAACATCATCATCATCATCATCATCACCTGGAATTTTAAAACAATGGAAATATGCCACCCTTAAACATATTATTGGCACAGCTCCTTGAGCCACAACTGGCAAAACAACACTTATTTCAATGTCCATAAAATGTTCAATATTATGCATACCATGCTTTTAAAAAGGCAGCAAACAAGAGAAATGCACACACTCTCTTCTAATATAAACCGCATCTCTTATCTGTACCCATATCTGCACAGGTATATACGTATCAGACAAAATAACCACACCCAGCTAAATTACCCTTGAACCATAAATTGCACACGCCAGATCTCCTACCACATCACTTTCATTTTGCCACTTTCACTCTGAACGCCTTCTTAGTCCATTAATGGCCCTGACAAAAAGCCAAGCTCTCTTTTCTCTCCTTTGACTAAAGCAGGACTGGGAGAAACTAAGCCGGATCGCAGTCTGGTGTGTAAAGTTGTTTTCAAAACCCTTTGTCCTCTAGTTTCTGTGTGCTGCACTTCTTCCCCAAAAGGGTGAAGTACTTCTAGAGTGCATTGAAAACGCAATATAGACGAGGAGGAACTCCTTACACAGTGATTCCTCCAGTGTGCCATTGTGCTGTATGGGATCGCATGCAATAAGGGATTATCTAGGACTATTGGCATTCTCCAGTATCAAAGAGAGAGGAGGGTTGGGTGCGATAAAAGCCATGGGCAAAAAGAGGGAGATATTAAGTTTGTTAAAAACCAACAAAACCTAAAACTATATATATTTTTAAAAATCACACTTTTCTTTTTAAATCTGCCCCCTCACTAGGCTGCATCTTGCAATGACAAAATATGGCAATAATGCAGAAATAATGCAAACAAGTTTGACACCAACTTTAATGCCATGGACTCAATGTGGCAAAAATCCTGGCATCGTCGTTGCTGTGGCTGCCAGTACTCTTGAGAGCGAAAGATCATCATATCATATCCTTTCTTACCTGCCTCTCCCCCATGAATCGAGTGGAAGACAAACAAAATTAACAACCAGCTCACATAAAACACATCAGTTACAACCACACATCGTTTAAAAAGACAAATAAGATGTGCACTATTCAAACAATCCCTACCTAAAATCCATCATTTAAAACTTGACAATTTAACAATCATGGCTAAGTCTGCCAGAAAGAGACTGGTCTCCTGTACACTTTTAAATATTCAACAAACTCCACACCCAGAATCCATCGCACTGAGCCGTGGAGTTAACAGGCAGTGTCAATGCTTATTTCTGCAGTGCAGATGCAGCCTAAATTGCAATGCAAGAGGGTTTTTCTTACTTCGCCATGGGAGGTTTTTTTGGTTTGTTTCTTTGTGACTAGCATTCGTTCCAGAACCTAGATGTGCTCCCCTCAGTTTAATTCTTGAACATGAGGCTACACTTGACTTTAAATACAGTTCCTTTTCACCATTACTTCAAACAAAATCTTAATTATGATATCATTTGAATTGTTAAAACTTGCCTGCTTAGTGATTCCTTTTTCAAATACCCAAACAAGTCTTGGTAATGACAATCTTTAAGGGTGAGGGTGGGGGAGAGTTGAATCGGACGAACAAAGCAGCAAAAGATGCCATGAACATGAATACTTTCACTGGGGGCTGGCTATCAAATTACCATCTGGTCCTGGTTGCAATGGCTGCTTCACAACTTTTTAACATTCTCTGCTTTTGGTCATGTCTTGGGCTTTTTACTCATCCGTTTCATTTTGTCCCAACTGCCCCTTTCCCTTTTTATGTTGTAGTAGGCCTTTCTGTTTTATAGAAAATATTTCTGGTACTGAGTGTTTCGGACTCATCCACTTTACATGCATCTTTTAGTCAAAGTAGCGTTACCTATATACAAGATAAGAGCAAGGGACACGCTAAGGGAAATTTAGCAGGGATCTAAACAACTTCAACTCAGACAATGGAAATGAAATGTAAAAAGATTCCTGTACCTGGAATCAAACATGATCAGAATGAGGACTGCAGTCAAGAGAGAGAAGAAGACTGGGAATGGGGAGCTTAGCTTTGAAAGACCTAGAAAAGATTCCTAAATGAAAAACCGATACAAATGCGCCCGAAAATTAGCATCACAAATCCATTGTTTTCCTCATTGCCCTTTTGGATGTGCGAGCTGGGATATGAGGAACAGAAGATAAGAAGAACATCCATTCATTTGAGGATGTGGTGCTGAGAAGAGTGCTGAGGATATCAGGGACAGCCAAAAGCCAACAACTGTGGTCTTGAAACGGTGAAAGCCGAAACCTCCCTGGAAGCCAAGATGATAAAGCTGGGGTTGTCGTACTTTGGCCAGTCATGAGAAGCACAACTCATTGGAAAAGACGCAATGTAGGAAAGGTAGAGGAAAGCAGCAAGAGAAGGAATGCATGCAGAGGATGACTCTATTTAAGTGTTGCGTATGCATTTGCAGCAACCACAGCAGAGCACTAACGGATAGGGCGCTTTGGAGATATTATCAAAGGGTTGTATGAATCAGACTCGACTCGAAGGTGTTTAACAAAAAAAAATGGGAAATTCCCGGCTTTGCACTACAAAAAATATTTGGGGAACCCTGTCCCTGTAAAACGGAATACTCTACCATCAATTCGGGGAGAGTATGGAATTCGATAGAGGCAGCTGGATCGAGGGCACTAATTTCTGGTGGAGGTTGGAACTGCTCATGGCACACATTTGTACAGTTCTCACTTTCTTTGAGGAAGAAGCATGCTTATCAAACGTGTTTTTAGGGAGCTATTTAAAACTGGAAATAGCCTTAGATCTGGCAAGATTAGCTAGGTTTAAACAGTGTTTCTCTGTCACATTTGAAACCACATTTGTACGCTCGATAGGCAGGCCTGCTAACCAGACTTATCGGCTGAGTGAAAGGAAAATCACCAAAGACTCTGGCGCGCCTCATGGCTTGGTGTAGAAGTTTGAAAGTTTTTTTTAATTCCATCTCCCAAATCCCCAACTTCTAGAATCGATGGGAAATTCTAGAACGCTATAATTCAAAAAACGTAACTTTTCAAAATTTGCACTGCGAGCCACAGCGCCTCAGTTGAGCAGTTCAGAAGACATGAACAGCATGAGCCTAGATGATTTCTCTATTTAGACAAAGACAGTCCTTACTGCACAGGGTGTTGGGAGAAGGAACCAAAATAAGCTATTCTTCCATCTCATACATACTTGTGTAAAGTTAATGGAATCTTACTTCCTGATACGGGTGTAACACTTTGCATCAATTTAAACCAGATGAATGAAGCACCTTTGTGTAGTCGCCAGTCAGACAGCACATATAACTTGGTCACTAGGCTGCCTCTGCACTGCGGAATAAACCAGTTTGGACCCTGCTTTTAATGCCGAAGTTCTGGACTTCTGGGATTTTGCAAATTGTGATACATTAGCGTTTCTCGTCAGAGAAGCTCTCATGCCCTAATAACTACAAATTTAGGTTTCAGAGCATGCGCCATGGACCGCCTAAACGTGTTGTCAAATCGCATTATTTCTGCAGTGCAGATGCAGCTCTGTGAAATATATTCTCGCATTAACTCATTATATATTCTGGCATTAGAGGTTTCATGCTGCATTGGTGTGAATATTGGAATAGGGACTCCAGAGAACAGTGTTTGAATCTATTCAGTCCTGGAAACCCACTGGATGGACCTTGGGCAAGTCACACACTCTAGCATTAGAGAAATGGCAGCAGCAAACACCTTGACAACAAATCTTGCCCAAGAGATACTAGACAGCTTGACAGCACATAATAACAATATTAAGTTTTCACAAGGAGAGGTTGCGCTTGACCGAAGAGCAAAGAGCTGTCCCACTCACACTTTACCTTTACTTTTAATCTTTAAGGCCCATGCTTACTTAGAATTAGTCCTTACTGAATATTTAGCTACCACGTACGGATAGCCTAAGAACTCAAGCAGAGCCCTGGTGACAGAAACAAAAGGGTATCTTGTCACCATTCTGTTCCCATTTCCATTATTGTCGTCAATCAAATGCTTCTGGGAAGAAAGGAAGCCACAAACAGACATGAGGGCAATTGCAAAGTACTGGCTCATGTCTTCATCAACTAGATTCTTGTCTCTCATTTTGAAGGCAATCTAAAAATCTGGGCCTATGCGGGAGCATGTTTGTGTGTATGAGGATAATTGTTATTTTTATGAATTTATTAATAATAGGTCATTAACCAACACCATCTTTCGTTCATAAGGTGGGTATTTCATAACCAAAACCCTTTAAGTAAAGCTGCAGGCTTTATCACCAGCATCAGCTCAGTCGCATGCATGGTATGGAAACAATGTACACATAGGATGCCCTCTACACTGCAGCAATAATCCAGTTTGCCACACTTTAACTGTCTGTCTCAGGCTATGGGATTCTGGCGAAATTGTAGTTTTGGATATTTAGCCTTCTTTTGTCGAGTGCTCTGGTGCCACCAAAAAAATCAATCCCAAGGCTTCCTAGCATTGAGCCATGGCAATTAACGTGGTGTTCAATTGGTTATTTTCTGCAGTGCAATTGCAGCCTTTAACTGACATGGGTTGAATATAGTTATGGAATGCTTCTTTCTTCTGTCCAGCCAACCAAATTGCAAAGTCTAATCTCACTTTATGTCTATGTTCCCTTTCAGCACCACTTCTCGTTGCATTAAGTTTACTTCCAGATACTTTCCATTTTTGGCTCTCAAGGACAGATCCAAACACAGTTTGATTCATGACTGGGTAGCTAGTTTCTAAACTTTCTTAACAGTTTAAAGTTACCCGTACAGTCAACACAACAAATAAAATGAAAATAAGATTGAAAAAATCCAAATATGTAATCAAAGTCAAAGCAGCGCAGCCAAAAAACAGACATAGACGGATGTTGTTCCATCCTTATATTCCAGCGTCTGGCAGTGTATAACACTCCTCATGTGCGCTCCATTGCGCTAAGTCTCTGGAAAGCAGTTTCCAGTCCTGGGGTCAGTACACAGCTGTTTAGTGGAGGAGAGTAAGAGGCCGCCTGCAACTTTAGGTGAAGGGAATGACACACTAGAGTCCGAAGAATGACCTCAGTTCTTTTTTCCCAGTTGCAGAATGGTAGGTTTGCTGAGGAGTCAGGTATTTTATTTCATTCTATTTATTCACCCCATCCTTCCTCCTCACTATAGGACCCATAGTACCTTACCAAACCGTAAGTTAAAAACAAGGGACAGCTAAAACAATATATTGCGAAATCTGCAGAGAGCATTAATCCACTCAAACATTAAACACAATTCAATACTCATTAAACACAAAAATCTACCCCCTCCCCTCCCTCCCTCCTCCCTCCCTCCAAGCCTGAAAACCGTTTCTAAGCTCTTCTTTCTTTCTTTCTTTCTTTTTGTGGAAGGGGGCGGTTGGGTTGGACACTGCCCAAAGAGGTAATGCAATACCTCCTTTCAAAAGTGTAAAAAAGTGACATACAAAAAGTCACCCAAACATGGATTCCATTGTATCTACACTACACATTCTAGCCGTTTGTACAATTTTTAATGGTCAGGGCTTTTTTTGTTTCTGTCTATAGAGTTTATAGTTTGCGAGGATATACTTCAAATTCACTCTAGAGGTCTCAGTGCCGGACTGGACGAATATAGATGGTGGAACTTGCAACTCCCCGGAGTCTGGCTGCCATAGCCAATAGTGAAGAATGTTAGGTGTGGCAACATGTTTGGAAGGTTGCACTTTCCAAGTCCTTGCTCTAGCCGTTCAGCAGAATACACTAAGAATTCTAAGTACCACACAAAACGAGACGCAGGATTCCTTGAGCCGAGCTGTGACAATTAAAGTTGTATGGAATTGTTTTAAATAATCATGTAATGAATTCAGATAGTCGTACCCTTAAAAAATCCCTTGGGCAAAACAAAAGTCCTTTGATATGGTATCTAAACAACAAACTTGCAATGTAGTACTGGTACCTCTACTATGCTGAAGAACATGCCATATTGGGGCTACCAGCGTTGCTGATACTGAGGTCCTCTATGCATTGTAGAAATACTCCACGGTTGGCCACCACTTTAATGCCCTTGACTCCCGATAGGGGACTTTCTGGGAACTTTAGTTGCTGTGGCACCAGCGCTCTTGACCGAAGAAGGTGCACTGACTCACAATAACTACAGTCTCAGAATCCTTATCACTGAGCCATGGCATTGTCAAACTGGGGTATTTCTGCAGTGTGGATTGGCACCGTAAGCGTACAGAACGGGTTTGGAGAAGCTTCCATAGATATTTGAACTCACAGGCAGGATGCTCTGACGCCCCGATCTTTGGGTCCACCCCTGCTGGCTTTAAATGCCGGTCCATACACTTTTAATTGCGCTTGGAAGCACATCGCCAGCCAGTGCCACCCCAAATGCCCTACAAATAGTTACTAACATTGGATTTCTCACTCTCTGAACTAATCTGTGGATGCTATTTATTCCCGCCCCAATTCCCTCCCCCCCTCATCCCAATCGAATTTCTTCTCTGCTTTCCCTCAGCCCTCAAAAGGCCAACGAAGCTTTGCTGGCTTTGTCAAGTATCGTCCTAACCTAGGTCTGTCCCCTCCCCCCTCCCCCCCCCCCCGCCTCTTCCAACCCTTTCCGTGCCGAACCTGCTGTGCCATCGTGTTTACTCAGAAGGATGTTTACTGACAATAAGGCTCTGTTCACTGTATCAGGCGAACATAGCACTGCCATTGTAGATGAAGTGCTGCACCTTTAGTCAATGGTTCAGTCCAACTGTATTTAATAGTGCTTATGCAATTATTGGCTGTACTCCCTATCACACATTTTCCGGAGACTCAAGCCCCTGAGTAGATGTCTACAGGATCTCTTCATTATATAGTTCCTTCACCATGCCAAAAAAATAACTAAATCGTGCCTTACTTTACACGTACGGTGCGGTCTAACGGTTCCTATCTAGTTGTACTAACACTAGCCCCAGTTTTGTTCTCATCACAGTCATCTGAGCAGCCACATCTTTGTTTTGCACAGTTCACATATACACAAAAATGCTCTTCAGAAGTAGACCTCTTGAAATGTATCTTTCAATGCATTTCAAAAGCACCTGGGGCAATAAAGGGGAATTTCCAAGGCAGTGTTCAAATTAAAACAATCAAGTTATAAAGAGTTAACATGGAAGAGGTTTTAAACTTAGGGAATTTTCAAAACTGGTTGCCAACTTTTTATGCGAATAACCACCACAAGGAAAAAAAAAACTTTCTTGACTTTGCTTCATCTTCATGTAGTTCCTTTTTAGACAGCTGACAGGAGGCAACGGGCTGGCGTACAGCCATAAACATGTAAACCAAGTTGGTATGGCACTTTAATTTCAAAAAGGACTAATGGGGGGCCTGACTTAAAGTACCCCCACCACACCACAAACATGTGCACTGACATGGTAACGCCTGAGCTGATCTTTATAGCTTGAACCCATTGAAAATTGCATCAGGTGATAATAGGATTGCCATCACCAATTTGTAGGCAAAGCAGTTTGCATCCAATGCACATTTCAGCATTGTGTCGATGAGGAAGGGGAGCCGGGGCATATAAAATGTGACTCATGCCATCCCAATATCAGATGGAAGTCCTAATGAATAAATGGTCTTGCTTGAAGACTAAGGGACCTGACCCGCAGGTAAGGAGAGATCAGTCCTTCCCAAAACAAGCATAAGGGAGCTACAGCATTTAAAAAGTGGTGTCAAACTTGGGAAAAAAAAAACCAAAACAAAAGTCTCTTCAAGCTTCAGGTTGAGATGATACGCTTAGAACTTTAGACAATTCGACAATGTATTCCATTTTATTTTTTTATTTTTTCTGCATTACATGGATGACCAAGTCATGTTACAATTCCATTTTGAGCCTGGTTATGGGTTGTAACCCAGATTTAGTGCCATCGCAGCTGATCTACAGTGGAACTTGGCAGAGGCCTGGTACATACTGGGGCATCTACACTCTAGAACTACAGTGGACCCTTGTTATTGCTTGGGTTTGGCTCAAGATCCCCTTTGGATAACAAAAAATCCCTGTATGCTCACGTTCATTAATTAATGACCTAGCAAATGGTGTGCTAATAAAAATTGGGAAACAATCAGATTTGATATTTGAATTTTACTTTTGACCATTTTCAAAAACCGTGTCTTGCTTGGAAATCGTGTATTCCAATCCGGGTCTAAGAAGGGAGGCTGTAATGCAGTTTGACACACTTTAAACTGCCATGACTCCACCCTACCGAATCTGGGTTGTAGTCTTGTGAGGCAAACATGCCCTCTTTGGCAGAGAAGGCTAAAGAGCTCTGTAGAACTAACAAATTCCCGGATTCATAAGATGGAGCTATCGCATTTAAAATGATGTCAAAACTGCATTATTTCTACAGTGTAGATGTTTTAGTTGACATTCTGGATGGCAGTTTGGAGTGGAAACTGCGGTTTTTAGCAATGTGGTAGAACCCGTCCTTCTTGTGTCAGATGAGGTATGACCAAAAAAATTACAACACCTTAACCTTTGCCTGATGATTGTCTAGAAGGTCATTTGCCCCCAGTGCTATTGGCCTTTACACAAAAACTGTTTGGGGCGGTACCCAAGGCTTTGGAGATCATTATCATCAGCATAAGCTTTATTTTATTTTCCTATTTGTTTAATTTACTTTACCAAACTGCCTTTCTCCCCGTTACTACCCATCCTCTGCTCCTGATGGGGATCGCACGGGCCCTTTACGCATTCACCATCCACCAGCTGTTCGAACTACATAGTTTTGCTGTTGTTTTCGTTCTTAAAAGCTGCTTAGGGCACTGCCAAATTACACCCAGTATTACAAGGGCTATATGCTGTCTTCTACATGAATTTTTCAAGAGGGGGGGGGACGGATATTAGTTCAGTGAATAACCAAATGATGAATGTAGTACTCAATAGTATAAAAGCAGGCTTTCTCATGGGCATATGCCTCTTTCCTGACTGCATATTGATGGGGAATGATCATGCTTTGGGGATCCATCCTACGGGCAGTGTAAAAATTACTGATGTAAAACATTTTAGTGTGTTTTGAAAGATTGACAGGACAGTCACCATGTATGTATGTTATTCAGAGACGAAAGTGGGTGGTGATTCTCCTCCCCCATCCTGGTATGAACAAACTTTCACTTTTATCGTTTACTTTCTCAGAAACGAGCTGGGGGAAAATTCCTGCCTAATGGTTGAAATAGGCTAGGGTTTGACTGAAGACTTAAGAGTTTGAAGATTCAAATCTTTAACCTAGATTGACAAATCTGTAAAAAAACCCTCCAATTGTTTACATTCTCAACATGCAAGCAATTTGTTAAATGTTCAAACTTCTTGCCACCACAAAAAAATATGCGTTGAAAAAATTTTTTGTACGCACGCCTTCTTGGGACAGAAATAGTTGCCAACTAAAATTCAGCGGATTTGTCACTCGTACATATGCACAAGATGCCATAGAAAAATGTCATTATTTTACAATTTTCTCACATGAGGCCCGAGGCAGCAGTTGAACGCAGCCTATAAACCATGTTATTCTATGTATATAAAGTCTCAAAAACTAGGCGATTAATCAAGGAGGGCCCTAGCAATTTCCCACCATGGTTCACATAAAGGTCCTTTCCCCTTCGGCTCATTCTCATTTAATAGCTGATGCTCTCCCTCTGAATACAGTAAAGGAAGTTCTCATTGAAAGAGGATCCCCATATTATTAGCCCATACCCTTGCGTAGACAACTCATAACTCTCTTCTCTCAATCGACCTCCAACCAATGCGCCGCATTCTATGGTCCTGTTTCCCTGTCCTAGTACGGTATGCCACATCTTCCACTCTTCTTAAATTCCAGCACAAATAGTCCACCCTGGGATGTTGGTGGTGGCATATGCCATCAATCCATCCCCAGTCATCAATCCGTCCATCCCCGCAAATATGGTTCTCCCCTTCAGGACTTTTCTCCAACTGAAGATCTCTCTGTTGTGCATTGATTATAGTAACAGTCAGCATCTCAACATGGGATCTTTTTTATAAAAGATTCACGCATACATGGTTTGAAAGTTCAAAAAAATAGTATACATTTAATATCCAAACCTTAATTTTCCTCATTTTTTTTTAAGGGACACCATTTTGCTATGTCATTATATTTAATGGGAATTGAGCATCCACGGTTTTGTTATCCACAGGGGGTCGGGAACCAAACCCCAGTGTCTAACAAGCGTCCCACATATAATTGTATCTATGCCTCAGTGTTGGAAACCAGAAGGTTACATAGACAAGAAGCTAAAACAAAAAACGGACAAGTGGCACTGTACGACTAATAGATTTATTAAGTTATAAAGATTGTATTTAGTTTGACATGTTCTCACGTTTAAGCGCCAAGACTCTTGTGCCCTTTTTATGCTGAAGACACTAGCTCTTGGAAAACAAAACATAAAGAGGTGGACCTTATCTGTAATCATTTTGTTAAAAAACACCTTAAAACCATCCCTTTCATCTTCAATCAGGGATGACCCTTCTACTTTCTCAGCCACCCCCCCCGTTCCCCCCCCTCATTCTTGCTGTATTCCCTGCTGCTAGCACCGCTGCCTTAAGCGCCTGATCGCAGAGGCAACGGCAGGGATAAAAGGGGAGCAGCTGCAATCCTCCACCCCTAATTTATATGCAGGCGGTCCAGCAAGGAAAATTCTCAGAGCTGTCACTTCAGAAAGCTTCAACGTTGGATCAAATGCTCCCCTCTCTCCTATTTCTCTCTGGCTTCTTTTACTTCTGACCACAAATGGTACTCTGTCCAAGTTTTTGCTCCACCAAGCAGTTTTAATTAAACCTGGAAGTGTAACCTCCGACTTTGCACTCAAAAAGAACCTCAGTATTTTTTATTCAGCTTCTATGACATTAAGTATGGGCCCTTCCTTCCAACCTCAGAACTGCCACTCTTAGTATTGCTCATAGCATCTCTTTCCAGTTGTAGTAGATAATTTCCCTTGAAGTACCTTTGGATATGTTGTCAGGGGCCCCATATTTTCCCACAGTGGCACTGCCATTCACTTATTTTCGCTGGACCAGAGCTGGAACAATGAGTTTTGGGGGACAATAACACCTAGAATCTCAGGTCAGGCATTATTGTTATTCTTATGGTAATAATTTACTCACTGTGCTACTTTCAAAAAGATGTTTCTTTTAAAATACAGTCGAAAAGAACCCATAAATGATCCTTCTATAGCAGGAGCAGGAGTTATAGGAAACTGAGTATAGTTCACTCATATTAAATACCAAAGTCAGGCTCATAGAGCATACGATTCTAGATTCTAAGTATGGATGTGAAAGCTGGATAGTAAAGAAAGCTGAGGAGGAAGAAAATTGTGTATCTGGCCTCAGGGAGAGAGAAGGCGGGCCAGGGACCATCAGGGCTAGCCTGAAGAAGGAGGCTCCTCCCTCCCTGTCATCGTCGGCCTCTCGAGGAGCGAGTAAGGCTGGCCCAGTACCGTCAGGGCTAGCCTGAAGAGGAGGCTCCTCCCTCCCTAACTGTCTCTTCGGCCTCTGCAGGGAGAGAGAAGGCTGGCCCAGTTCCATCAGGGGCTAGCCTGACAAGAAGTCCTCCCTCAGGCATCTGCCTTGGCCAGGCCGCGAGGAGGCGACATGCCTGGAGATCCCTCCCCCCGCACACTACCTGCTCCATCTGGTCTGTCTTAGATGACCTGAGGCAGGGACCTGCGTTAGTACCCTCATGAACCACGCGGATTCCAGTGATTGGGCGTATCATAATAAAACCTATTATTATTATTATTATTATTTTATTATATTATGTATTATTATTATTATCTGAAATGGTACGGAGAGGGTTCTCTGTATACCATGGACTCTTAAAAAAAAAAGAATTGGTGTCTAAAAGCAAATCAGGTCTGAATTCTCACTAGGGTGAGGGGTGCCTAAACTGTGCTGCTGTCCTTTGGACTCGTCACTGAGGTTTGTGACTCATTGAAAATACAATGCTTGTAAAGTGAAAGTATGGACCTATCACATGTGGGGGGGGTGGGGGTTGCAGTGCAGCTTATCCACAGTCCACTCCTTGTTCTAGCAATGCAAGAGTGATGTTTTGTCCACCCCTGGTTGCCTTTCCACTGCCCTTCCGAACTGATGGGGAAGTGAGTTCAGTTCTATTCCACGCAAGTCACGTCTTGCGGATTAAAGCAAAGGGATGGTGCACATTGTATTACCACACCAGAGCAATTTGAGGGTTCAATGATTTGAATCGCACCTTGGCACATTCAGTGGCTCTGGATGCAGTCCTCCTTCCCTGCCCCCTCTTACGCTGTCATCCTTCATCTTGTGATAGAGCAGTCAGGGGATGATGGCTAGCTGCGCATGTTTGGCAAGAGGTGATGAGGATGAGGAGAAAGCAGGGGACGATGGGATAGGTCCGGGCCGGATTGGGATGCAGAAGTCAGGGCTGAGGGTAGCTCACTGGTTCCTGGGTTCCAGGATCGGGATGCAGGAGAAGGCAGGGGTATGTTGGGACTAGCTCACTGGGGGTCGCTGGCCAGGATTGTCTGCAGGTTAGATAGCGGGGTATGATAGGATAGCTTGCTGAGGCCAGGATCGGGATGCAGGGGATGATGGGGATAGTTGCTGGAGGTGTCTGGGGCCAGGATCAGGTGCAGGAGAGGCGGGGATGATGGATGGGTTGCAGGGTGCAGAAAGAGTGAGATGGCTGACGGAGGGAGGAGGGGAATGATGGAGTAGGGACACAGGGTCCAAGGGGGGTGACATTGGAGTCGTTTTCTACACCACCAATTCGCACTGCAATCAAAGTGAGCCTGGAAGTAATTTTGTGAAGTCACGTTTTTTTTTCGGTTTTTTACCAAATGAGGGGTCACTTTGGAATCCTGCGGAAGCACCTCGCAAGGAGTTCCCAAGAAAGGAATGGCGTCTGATAAACACATTCACATTCTGATTGGATGAGCATAAAGGAAACGCAGTCACATAAGAACTTAATGCAAAAGCTCTAAACCTTCCGTGTGATACACT
>NC_056525.1:21365675-21369118 GCF_019175285.1 Sceloporus undulatus | reverse complement strand
TCTATATGCGGAAAAGGAGACCACACTACAGGTGAATACATTCAGTCAAGTAGGCCACAGCCCTGAGTTTGCAAGACCTGAGGAAGGGCAGTTGATGGCTGGAGCTCTTGGGGATTATTCATAGAGTTGCTATAAGCTGAAGTGAACTTGACAGGAAATAAGAACCTCCCCCAAAACCTGAATGTTGTAATTTATCATATTATATTAAAACCCACATTAGAATGTAGTTATTCCCTTCCCCCTCCAAAAATAACATTCAACATGACTAGTAACACACTACTTTTAAGCTCTGGTAGTACGAGTATGGAAAAAACAACTATATATCACAAGGGTCTCTGAGAAACCTGTCCTTGAGAAGGCATTATATTCTCAGAATGGACATGGAAGATCTAGTACCTACATGTAAAAGTAAATGTCAAGGAAAATAAATGAATCCTGGTTGACTCATCCCAGAAAAGCACCTCTAAATGAGGAGCATGTTACTAGGGTTGAAGATAAAATACTGCTATTGGAAGAAATCTAATTATCTAAACTGGCTTTTAGATAAAGACTCTTGCATCTCAAGACTTCTTAGAAAAGAGCAGGTTAAATTCTGATTACTAGCTGTTCATCCTGAATGACAGCTAGGGCAAACTTTCTCCTTAATGCTGTATCCTAAAAACCTATCACAATTCAGGAATGGAAACAATAAACGAAAGAACGGACACTTGGTTAAGACAAGCCCATAGGAAGTCATTGGCTTCTACTGATTGCAGTATTTTTCAGTCCTAATTCACATATTCTTTACTGAAAATATCATGTAGAAAGGGGTCTGTAGCTAATCATAAGAAAGGACACACTACTCTGAGAATGAATTTTAATAAGAGAACTTTAGTTTAATTGACCTACACCATCTAAACAATAATTAAAAACACAAAAGTATGGTACAAAACTTCAAGACAGAAATGGAAAACAAGGCAAAAAACCCAAAACAAAAACAAAACCTGTTTATCAAATTAAACATAGGAAAAAAAGTTGAGTTTAAAAAGACCCAAGTCCTGGTTTGACTGGTGAAAGTTGGCAACACTGAGGAAAAGCACTAAGCTTCCCTTTTGTTTTCAACATACAGACACAACTTTAAAATTAACCTTCCAGTAGGGCTTGTTTTTATTCTTAAACCTAAACCCATCAAGGTAGAAACTGAACAGAGTATAAAAGGAAAATAATGGAATAAAAATCAGACAAATACTTCACAGCTTTGGCATTAGTCTGTGGTTGACCTTCGGTACCAAAATCGAGCTCTATAGTCATCACTGCAAGTCATGAAGCCAGGATTAGTAGGAGAATGGACAATACAGCGAACGATGCTGTTGTGCCCCAAGGAGAGAAGGTTCCTTCTTTCAGCTGTTCGTGAGTCCCAGCAACAAAGGCTAATGGTCCTTTCATCTGGAAGCAGTACATAGTCTTCTGTGTGGTTGAAGACAGCCTGTGTCCTATGAACCTGGCGTCCACTCAGACCTGCTCCTGCAGATGCAGCAACACATGCATATTGTTAACAAAACTACAATATACATTTTTAAAAACAAGAGTTCATCTGAATTATACCTTGCTCTTTGTCAGTTGCCCCCACACTGACAATTATCAGTTTCCAAAACCACAAGAAAACCATCAGCATATTCATTTACAAACTTAAGTAGCCTTTAATTCCCTCCCCCCCGCCCGCCACAGACTAGCTGAGGTTGGCATTTCTTTTCGTTAGCTTCTATAAGGTGCTATAAGATCTCTCTACATACTGATTCTACAGACTAACATGGCTGTATATTTGAATTCTAACCCAAATTAGCAACACTTTGGAACAGGCCTTTCTCAAATTACCTGACTGGGTGAGTTTAATTGATTATTAACCCAGTAGTTCTCAAACATTTTACCCTTGTGGTCCCCTTTAAATCTATATGTGAATGTTGCCCCCACTCGACATAGTATAGGAATAAAAAAATTCAGTTTAGTGTATTTTTTTTGGTTCGCATATTCATGTACAATCATATTTTAATATTTTAGAAGGTAATATCATTCAAATTAGAAGTTTTTATTTAAATAAATTTAATACCTAACTCAACACATATGTAAAATTTTACATAGTCATACACATAGCCACACTCATATACAGCAATGTGCAGATATGTACACACTCAGTCATACTCTTTTATCATTTCTTTCACTCACACATACTGTATACTCATTTATTCTCTCACAATCACATAGAAATATTCATTCTCTTGTGTATATATGTGAATATTTGAAATGCAGTTAATATCATTGCTCAATATCAAATATTCTTCCTGACAGAAAGCAGACCACTATTCTGAAGCTTTTCAATCATCTGTGTGAGTTACCCATATAGAACATATTACAGTAATCAAATCTGAATTGTTCAAAAGTATAGAAAATCGTTGCTAGATCACTGCTCTCTCTGAACCTTAACTATAACTTGATTATCTCTTCCAAGATAGCACACTGCTTGATCAAAAAGTATGACCTCCATTCAGGTATATGTATTCTCCCTTCTTTCAGAATTCAGGATCCTCAACCATGACTACTTCTGTTTCGGCTGGATGCAGTTTTTAGATTATGTTCAGTATCATCAAGTTCACGAAAAAATACAAAGCAATTAAAATATACACTGATCTCTTCAATTGAAAGATAAAGATAAATAAAACTGGGTGCAATCAGCATACATCATGCCAATGACACCTCAGTGCTATAAAATTATGGGATTAGTGGTTTGCTGTGGTACCACTCTGGTGTCAAGGTGGTGTCAAACCAGATTATTTCTGCAATGCAGATGTAGCCCCAGTGATCAGAGAGAAACAATATCAACACTGTGTATTCCTCAATTTTCTTTAAAAAATATGACTGGATTCCAGGGCTACTACAGTAGTCCCACCAAAGAAAGGAAGGGCTATTCCAAGACCAGATTATTTATTTATTTCTATATAGTGTTTATACTCAACTCTTCAGAAGCCAGATAAGACAAAGGTGTTAAAGAAATATGTTTCATAATTATACAAGAAATTCTACAGTTAGGGTGCAATGGCCCCATTTTAATCATCTTCCATAAAAAGTCAAGATATAAATAGCCAATATTTTATTTAAACAAACCTGTTCTGAACTGAGTGATATTATTTCTTTATAAAATATTAAAATATGAATATACATGAATGTGCAAATAAAAATATGCACACTGAACAAGCAAAATTTAGTCATATACAATGTCAAGGGTGTGTGCATGCAATGTTCAAATGTAGATGTAAAGGGGATCACAATGGTAAAATTCAGAGAAGTCCTTAGGCACATGAGAAATATACCCTTGCTGGCTCACATGGTGAAATCTTAAAGAACTCCTCCTATAGCACCATAAAATGGGGCTTCAATCCTCAAATATTTGTATCAGTTATATAGATTAC